>NC_066583.1:251529763-251829763 GCF_024323335.1 Lathyrus oleraceus
GGCTTCTGCGAGGCTATTCGGGTTACCAGTGAAATGGACAATTTTGGATGCTTCTTCTTGTGAGGGAGCTATTTTAGTGAGTTTTTCGAGTGTCTCGACGCTGAGTTCTTGACCATCAAGTACCGCGTCCAAAATTTCGCGCCTAGAAACTGCTAGTGATCTAAGTACAATTGCAGTGTTTTGAGATTTTCTTGGATCAAGGATGAATATTTGAGTTGGTGTGATGGAATTGGTCTTGGCCGGATTGGAAAGAGACATGTTTCTTTCATGAGTTTTATATCTGGTTGAATATCCAAAGAGTGATTCCATGAGTTCATCATCAAACCTGGAAAAAGGAAAAAATAAAATCGAAAAAATTGTGAAGTTTATTAAACAGTGTGAGACTCAAATCAAACAACATCGAAAAGAAATGAACAATAATGAAAGTTCACGAATTGAATTGAACTGAATTAGTTCATGAATTTTCTATCAGCTGTCACAATTCGGTTCAACTTTTATTTTTTTAGTACAAATCTACCGGTACCATGTTAAATATGCTCAAATTCCGTCCTCAAAAGATGTCGAAGCACACATAATCAACTAATCATTACACTGAAAACATGTTACTCATGGAAACTTTAATAAAGTTGAGAAAATATATAGTGATGAAGGAAGATATGTTACCTAAAAGATCCATCATTGATCTGATCCCACACAGTTGAATGATCAACATCAGCCATAACCTTATCCCAATGTAGAGGCTTTAGCCTTGTTTGTCCACCACCTTTCTCTCTTGAACTCTCTCCTATCATACCCTCTCTCATGTTTGCTTTTCCTTTAGGTGCCGGTGGTGGTTTCATGAATGAAAAGCCACTGGCCTTTGGAAGTGGAGGTGGACCAGGTGGAAGTAGTGCCTTTGGAATTACTTTCTTTGGAGGAGCCGGCGGTGGAGGAGCCGGAGCCGGAGGAGAAGGAGGAGGAGATGGCGGTTGTTGATCATTGTAACTCATAAGAATCTTGTTCTTCTCAAGATTCATTGATGAGGTTTTTTGTAGTGGAGATTCACATGAAAATGGAATCTCATGATGAGGCTTAGATATTTTTGACCTATGAACCAAAACATCTATAATCTTTTCTTTTTCTACATCATCTTCATAACTAGGATTAAACATACAATTTGGAAAACTAGTTATCATTTGTCTACTTTCTTTGTCCATCATATAAATAACATCAACACCATTTTCATCAGCAATTACTCCTTTCACATTACCACCAAATGTTTTTATATCTGGCTCATGAAGAGAACTACCTTTGTTTCTAGTTTGGTAGTATCTAGCAAGAAAAAATCTGTGGTAGAAGTAAAGGAAAATCCCAAAAATGAATAACATAGATATGGCTGTAGCAACCACAGCCATTGCAATAGGAGGTGACATTGATATGATTAAAGAAAAGGGTAATGGAGAACAAAAATTGAAGAATAATAATATAAAGGTGATGTGAAAAATAACATGATGAATCAAAGTACAAGTTATTTAGTGAAGTATATGTTTTTCTTTAATGTAGTGGCAATGGTTGATGACAATTTCAATGAGGTGGTTGTCAATTGGTAGATATTAATTGGAATTTATTAAATGGGAATTCCAAATTGGTGACCAATGAAATCATACAAAGGTTGTATAGTTTTGGATAGTGAGCTCATATTAAAAAGTTGACTTATATTATAAGTTATGTTTTTCATAAACATAAAATAAAAAGGGCTATAAAAATAAAATCATGGGACAACCCTAAGTAAAAAAATGTTATATATATATTAGTTAAGAGTTAACTATGATAAAAATAAATGTTAATAGATCATTTATCTTGTTAATTAGGCTAAAAATCAAGCTTTATCTTCAATTGTTTCTGAAAGGAATTGACGTTTATTTAAAAAATTACAAAACAATGATCCTATCGATGTTGATTTTTGCTACTGCCATCCCTTATATGCCGTCTCTATGGTAACATTGTGAAATGACAATGTTGCTCCAGCTGTTGCATTATGAGAAAGGTTGTTTGCTTCTACTCATTTTATTAATGGATAATATATGGTTAACATCAAGAGTAAAACTAATATTGAAGAGTTGATAAGTTTTTATTAAAAAAAGTTACACATTTTTATAGTATATTATATTATTAATATAAGTTTCAGTGTTAAAAGCAACATTTGGCTATTAGTAATGAATTTAAATCGTTAATTTATTACACAACAAATGGGGGTTGGCTGGTTGATTATAATGACCGAAATAGTTTAGAAATGTAGATTTTGTTTTCATGTTATTGTCCTATTGTCTTTTATGGTAGATGCAATATATTAATGTTGTTGTCTTAAAAGGTTCACATAGGATAGGACTGTTAAATTATCAATGAAAAGATTAACTGAATTTGGTCTTGCCGTTTGGCATGATTAAGGAGCATTCTGTAATGGTTGTGTGTATTTATAAGTAGTTGGTTGATAATTAATTGTAGAGTAACTAAGTTTTGTTCTCTCATCTTGCAAAGTTTTCATTCTAGCAATTATAATAAGTTTGTCATTTTGTATAATCATAGATGACATCAATAGACTAAAGAAATTTATGTCAGTTGAAAAATTAACTGAAGTTAACTACTCAAGATTTATTTACATCAGATAACTAGGTAAATTCCATTGCATGTTAAGTTCAAACAAAATATAAGATGAAAAATATATTTGATTAAAATATTTTTTTTTAGTTAACTTTGAAATACATCACTTCCTCTTCTCTTATATTAAAATAAATATTTTATTGTTAAAATTATATTTTGTAAATTTGAAGCAAGTTTATTTTTGTCGTTCAAATATTTATCTCGTATCTTTTATATATTAGTGAAAAAGATTTTACCTTTATTTTCATATGTTTTTATGAAAAATATTTATCTCATTTATCTTTATACTTCATATTTTGAACTATGGCTCAAATGGTAAATTAGAATTTCTTTTAAATAATTATGTTTTTTTTAAATTCAAAATAATCATATTTCTTTTAGAAAATATCAAAGTTATCACGTTTCATTTTAAAAAATTCACCAACAAGAGGAGGTGCCATAGATATGCAGTTATATTTTGAATTAAGGCGTTATAGGGTATTGCGCATGCATTCATGTCATGCAATTGTCTATGGCGCATGCATGCATCCTGCGTCATAGCCAATGACTATTGTGTTGTGTTTTTTTTTTAATATATAGTTCATTCTCTCCCCACCATTTCCATCCATCTTCTAATTCTCTCTTTTAATTTTTCTTCAAAATGTTGTGCTATATTATCAAGAGAAATGCAAATTTGATTTATTCAGCAGTAAAGTCTTCGATGAAGATCTGACTCTAGAGCACGGACTCTTTCGAGCATCTTCAGAGGAGCTTGATTTGTTGGTTAGATGGAGACATTGTAGACGGTGAAAAGATCAAAATAATTCAAAGGTTTGTTACGGTGTACAACAACAATGGAGAAAGTCATTTATGGGAGTCAGTTAAAACTGACACTGGTTGTCATATTATGATGCATAGATCAGAGGAAATTGTCCAGATAGTTGTAATCACATAAATATGTTATTTAGTCGTTTTATTTGTTTGTCTTATTGTTTAGTTGATGTTTAAATTGTTGTTTATTTGTTGTTTAAATTGTTGTAATTGAATATTGTGATCTTTATGAAATGAACGTTGTTTTCAATATCAAATAAAATGGTTACATAAAATGAATTACATATAAAATGTAGGACTAAAAGTGGCGTATTGAATTATGATGTGGAGTTTCCTCCAACATTGGGATAGTTTGTACGATTGTGTTCAGGATGACGACATAAACTACATAATCTCACAATTTTGTTTGTCGTATCGATTTCAGTTCAAATACGCGTATTATTAGGGCGACCCATTTTCTTTCTTTGCATATTTTCATTGTGCCAAACTATCTTCGCTTGATATGCCAACCAATAATCTTGTTTTGCTACCACCATAAAGCTATTTTTGTACATATTGCATAAGTTTATGATTTTGTAAACAACAAATTGAAAGTTGTAAGGGTCCTGCTGAGCATTTGAACATGTCGCTATGACATGGAAGCAACACATACAGAAGGCCTGAAACTTTCCGCAACATCACTAACCTCTATCTAGTTCGACTCGATAGTATCCCTTTGGCCTCCCCAAGATTCACTCACCTTATATGCTGAACCCCTAAGATTCACACCTATATTTAGAGACTTCTACAACCAACAAAAAGATCACATGCCTACTCAAAATTTAAGAGAACGCTTTACAAGCACCAAAGAAATGAACAATTATTTCAGAAATCAAGATCAGGAGCAAGAAATAATAAGATAGCACGGGAGAGCATAATGGGCATGAAAAAATAACGATTTCAACAACACCATGAATGACATGCATAATCTTTTCCGCAGTGACAAGATGTGAAAAATACATGTATCAAGTTTTAAATTTCTAGAAGTTTTATTTTTTGTTGTTATTTTCTAATGTATGTACAACGAAGAGTAATATCACTTATAAGTACTCTTCCCCATTGTATAATTCTAATCATGTTTATCTTTAATGAATGATTTTGCTACTTTTGTTTTTCAGATTTACAAAAATTGCAACTTTAGCATTGAACAAATGAACCCAAAGCACCATCATAAGAAACTTGATCATCAGGAAAGTGACTTACAAATTGAAAGAAAAGGATGAAAAAAGAATCAACATATTTGTATTCAACCTTCAGATACCTCAACTAGTAAGGTTTGAGTCGAATAACTTCTATTATTTACTATTCCTTTAGCTAAGTGTATCCATGCATTATTACTTTATCAGATTTGAACTATTTCTGATGCAATTTGTCTGGTTTGATTTACACATACAGAGGCAATTGTTTTCTATGAACTCTGAGCCTTTTTAAAACCACCATGTAGTAATAGGAAAAGTCCTCTGCTAACCAATTTGAGCTTAGCCCTTCTTTCGGTGACTTAGCCTTTATTTATTATCCATATGACTTGAAAGATTATATCTTTCCACCTTCTCTTTAGAGTTAGGTAGAAATTTTTAGTTCTAAAGTTGGATGAAACAAAATAATTTTGGGGTTGCTCTTGGAAGTGTGCAAGGTTTAGATTTTGGGTTAGGGTACTAGAGAAAAAAATGGTCAAAATTCACTTTTTTGTGAAAATAAGAAGTTAAAAATAACTTCTTCAAAAAAAAAGAAAAGAGAAAAAGAATGCAAAATGATTATTGAGGACCACAATAGAGATATCTCTAGTACTGTTAATCAGGAAAATAATTGGTAAGATAACAATAGGAGAACTAGGTACCTAACTCCAAAGGTTTAAACCTACTTTCCCAAAAAGGTCCTACCCGAATATAAGCCAAGTTACAACCGAAAAGACCCTCAAGTGTGTGTGTTTTGATTTATTTGACGAATTCTATTAGAACATTATCAAACTTAGTATAAACTATTTTGCATGTTGATTGAGATACTACCCTGTCAATTGAGTGATTCATGCGGAGTGAGAGATAGGTTGAGTATTTGTCAAAGATTGAGGATGTTTTCTAAATTTGTTGGATTGTAGTTGGAATCTAGAATAATGGTCAGGTAAAACAAACATCATATGATGATGTTCACTTGTTATTGTTGCAACTTGTTTTTCTGTATAGAATTTGTAGTGCATGCAAGTTACTCGAGGACAAGCAACAATTTAAGTTTGGGGTTGTGATGACACTTATCATTGTATGTTTTCTGTCGAAGAAACAAAGAAAAATACGTCAAAGATGAGCAAAAATGAAGAATAAAGACCAAATAAATATGTAAAAATGATCAAGTATGAATAAATAAAGACTTATTGAAAATCTGATGGAAAAATGAGCAAAAGCGTGCAACTACTAGAATAATTATGTGCAACATCACGCGCGTGATAAAGATGTATAGTCAGCATCGTGTGCGATGAAGGATATCATGTATGCGATAGATCTTTTTATACACCTATTCTGACGCGTTCTGGATTGATTTGACAACTTTATAAGGGAGTTTTTGGCCTAAGGGTTCTGTGATTTTGACTAAAAGTGACGGTAAAGAGCATCAAGAGGGAATTTTTGAGAGCATTGGAGGCCATTTCTTCAAGGATTTTCATATGAAATCTTTGTCTTATTGCTTGGTATTTATTTGTATCGTTATGAGTATCTAAATTTCTCTGTGTTAGGTTTTGTCTGGTGAACTTATTTGAAACCTATTGAGACATATGTTTAATGTGTCAATGCATGAACAATTGAAGTTATATTTCTATTTAATTTCCTCTTATGCTTAATGTCTTTTATGTGAGATACTCTTTTAATCTGATTATGGTTGCATAGGGAATACTGATCATTTGTCTATGCATTGGAACTAAGGCAATTATTGTACTTACGTTGGTTGAATAGGGACAGGAGACATCTAGTAGTGGCATTTGAGTTAAAGTATTGTTGCATTGTCTAATTTCACTTATGCTGGTTGAATAGGGATAAAAGACCTCTAGTAGGAATTTGTGAGATATACATAAGGGGATTATGTATAGTTATTTTGTTAATTCGTCGTGGAAATATAACGATTTTCTCATTCATGTAATGCATTAAACATCAACAGGGGATAAATAAGCGATTATATACAAAATCTGATTGCTTTCGTATTTTCTCATAACAACTTTTATTTTTTTGCATTAAAACTCGACCCCCTCCCCCCAATTGTTACTTTTTAAAGTTGCACAAATATTATTTTGTTAAATAGCAATCTATAAGGATTTAATATCTTTTTATTATTGCGACACTATCGGTATACTTACCGAGAAGTCATCATGAACTCGCCCATCAATGACAGAAAGTACTTGTTTCCTCCGAGTGAAGGTGTCTCAAATGGACCATATACATCATAATACACCACATCAAAAGCATGAGTTGCTCTTTGAGGCATTTTTTATGAGAATGGAAATCTTGGTTGCTTTCCTCTCATGCATATATCACATGATTTCTCTAGTGCCACAATCTTAGGAATTCCATGTATCATATTCCTTGAACTCAGAAGATGTTATTATATATTCACATGTGTGTGGATACAAAGGTGTTTGAGAAATAATGAACCTTCATTGACAATGCACAAGAAATGGAGAAGATGAAGATGAAGAATGAGAAGAGAGAGAGAGAGAGAGAGAGAGACGAATTTTCTAACTAACTTTTCTCAAATAAAAGAACCGTTACAAATTCACTTTCCTTTGACTTATATAGATACACTCAAACTCAAATGTACATTAAATGCAAATTCAAAACTAAACTAACTTGAATGTTGAATTATATTCAACAAAATCAACATGTATATATATATATATATATATATATATTATATATATATATATATATATATATATATATATATATATTATATATATTATTATATATATATATATCATGTGTTTGTTGTGTTCTTCAATAAAGTACTATCATTTATTGAACATGTTTTATGTTATTAATTCCTCGCACTCACTAATACATAAGTAGATTCTAATTTTGTATATATGTTCATGTGTTTGTTTTGCTTTTGCACTAAAGTGTGATCTTATAATATAATCATTGTATTGAATATGTTTTATTGAGAATGTTATAAGTGTGAGTAGTGTGAGTAATAGTCTCACATGGGTTGAAAATATGAAAACTTGAGTATTTATAAGTGAGAGAATTCACTCACCTATCACCTTAAGATTTTGGGTGAATATGTGGTGTGTCTCTCACAAAGGTGTTGCTCTAGAAGAAGAAGTCTCACAATGTTAAATTCTCCCTAGTGAAAACTCCCCCAACACATGGTATAATGAACATTTGATTCGAGAAAGGGACCAGATTACTTGTATCAAAAAGTCAATGGCGTCACAAGGGTGGTGACTAAGAAACGTTCTGTTGAAGAGTGTCAACGGTGACACAATGGTGGTAAGAAACGTTTTGTGTGGTACAAGAGTTTGTGAAAATAAGAAGAACTCTCACTTGAGGGGGAACATTGTGGACTCACACTTGATGAGAAGTGTTGAGAATGTAGCAAGTGTGAGTAGTATGAGTAATAGTCTTACATTGGTTGAAAATGTAGAGACTAGCATTTATAAGAGAGAGATCTCATCCATCTATCACCTTAAAGTTTTGAGTGAATATGTGGTGTGTCTCTCACAAAGGTATTGCTCTATAAAAAGAAATCTCATAATGTTCAATACTCCTTAGTGAAAAATTCCCCCAACATATTTTACGTGATTAATTATTAAATTAATTCTTACGTTGTACTCACTAATCCATAAATTTTCTTCGCAATCAATATGGTATGCTAGTTCTTAAATTTTTCTTGAAATAGATCAGAGAAATGTATCTCTTATGAAGATAAAGATTCTTAGAATACATAATATCTAATCATTTGATGTCAGAATTAATCTCTAAATCGGATTAATCGGTCTAATAGACCTAATACAAGTAGTGATAAAAAAAGAAAAATATATCATTTATGAAAATAAAGAACACCTATTCATGAATAGGCGAGGCGGTCCACTTATGGGGTGTAGTGGACTTATTGAAGAAAACTTGATATCTTGAAAGAGAAAGAAACAAAATTTAATTGCTGAGCTTTTATTTTATTAAAACAGTTACTCTATGAGCTTCAATGTGATGATAATAATACATTCCATATTGTTTTAAATCAAATTTTTCATAAGACCACAGTATCATTTTGTGAGGAAAAGATCAAATCTTGGGATATCGTCCCAACTTTTTTCATTTCTAAGTGAGGTCATAAATTTAATTATATACTAGTATATACTAACTAACTAGGTGCATTTTTATGATTTAATTCTCTAGCATATTCTTAGGATATTTCATGATTAATCCATATATTGACCCAAATTGTAAAAACCCTTAGACCTACTTGGATCCTCATCAGTCAAGCCCTCTAGCACAACTTAGGCAAACATTCCTATTAGTTTGGAAAGGCAGTTAGGATGATCAATGCCAACAGCCATAATTCATATGCAAAAAAACAAAAATAATAAATAAATAAATAAAAACTCTAAATAGGGGTTCAAAACTTTGGTATCATTTTAAATGTCACTAAAAATAATTAATCAGATCAAGAGTAAACAAAAACGTAGACCCTGCAAAATGGTTGATTTTGTTAATTTCTAATAATAAACTTTTTCTTTACAAAAGCAAGTGATTCCTGATATAATCTTCATCAGTCCTAATCCTATACTCATTGTCAGCAATCTTTTTAGTATAAACGCAAATTACATCGCGATATGAACAATAATAGTTCAGCAAAAAAGGAGACATAAAGAGCACTGCTCAATGAACCAATGGCTATAGTCTAGATTTCTTCGACAATATTTCAGATGGTGACAATGATGATAGTTCGCATGATGAACATGAGGACGATAGAGATGAAATGGAATCATCTGATCGGCTTCTTTTCTGAGATCTTTTTCCTTCCACTTTCTTTCCTTCACCTCTTAGGATGAAATCTGTTAAGCGTTTCACATCAGACAATTTGACCGGTTTCAATAGAAACTCTTCAGCTCCTTCCTCCAAGCAACTGTCAATGAACATAAATCAACGATCAATAAATTATGGAAGTAAGAAACTTCCATTCACGGTTCATCAAATTTCAGGCACTATAGAGGTTGTTGATGAAATGTAGGAGTATAATTGTGTGGCAATTATAATATTGACAATAATGGTGTCATGCCAACAGGGTCCTAGTAAGAAAATGAATTTTTCTTTTTTCATGCTTCAATTATTGTTAGACACAATTGCAAGATAAAAGCAACATGTTCTGGCACACTCCATGTGTCTAACATGATGATATTATTGGCAGGACGATTCTGTCCATTAATAGAAAGATTCTGCAAGATTGTTGATAGCCACAAATTTTAGGGAAAGGATTTGGGCCATGTGTGTTGGTGAGAAAAGTGAAAAGATTAGTTATTCTTAACATTAAGTTAAAGCTTGTTTAATGACTAATTGTTTGATTAACAATGATCTTCAAAACATGCCTTACACTTAGAGCCAGCCTAGACCTAATTAGCTGTTGAGATCTCCTGAGATCTTATACATAATTAGTGATTATCTTATAGGATTAGGTGGTTGAGCATGTAATGCAAATCTTCAAAAGAAGGTTGCGAGAACCGCCTAGATTAGCCAAAAATGGGAGGGATTCACAAAGGGTTTTCGAGCCCGAAATATACATGTCTTTCGCAGAAAATCGCAGAAAAACCGAAGGATGATGAAAATCAAAGGAACTACATAGGCTAATACAATCAACAAACATGTTACAATATGCGAATATAACCGGTCAAAACAATAGATCAAACTCATGAGCCTAGCTAAATAAACAATACTAATTCAAAAGAGTGTTTTAATCTGATCAAAGATCTTACCTATCGATTCGGGTCAAGATGTTCTCAGAGGACATAACCACCACTGGAATCTCTCTAAAAACAGATGATTCCTGCTGAAATTAACAGAAAAATAAGTAAAGATTAACAACAAGAGAAAAGGTTCAAAACATAATCAAATTTCATTCTGGAAAATCCCTCTTTTAACCACACATACATCTCTAATCTCTAAAACTCAAAAAACAAAACACACACCTTAATCTTCTTGAGAAGTTCATATCCTGTCATCCCAGGCATGGAATAATCAGTCATTATCATATTAACCTTCACACCCTGTAACCATATTCATCAAAACAACCACATAAACACCTCAAACAAAACAATAAACAAGAGATTTCTAAAGCAAAAAATCCAAAATTTACTTACATCAAAACCAATTGAACTCGTGTTACCATCCAACCCTAGATACTGTAGAGCTCTAGTTCCACTCTCAACAACGGTCACTGCAACAACAACAAAAAAAAATTCAATAACAGTTCAGAATATAATCCAACTAGAACCAAAAACAGATGAAAAACACAAAAGGTTATGAAATATACCTTTGCAAGAAGTGAATTTGAGCAACCTTTCAATAACCTTACGATCGACATGACTATCATCAACAGCAAGCACGTGAAACTCACCAACAACTTCCGGCAAACACTCTCTGAGAACATCGCCGGAGATAGCCATGATAAAGATGAAGAAGTATGTGGATGATGAGAAGAGAATAATAAAGGTTTGAAGAAGTTGTTAAAAATGGTAAAGTATATATAAAAGAGAAAAGGAAAGAAAGAGAGAGAGAGAGAGATACGGAGGATCGAAATCTGAGTGATTTTGTATGTTTTAAAAAGCAAAAAATCGAGCACAGAGGATTATCCCACCTGCAATTGTCGCTTCTAATGTCACTGTTTTTATTAATAACGTTAACAGTGTTGATAGTGAGACAAGACCAAAAACGTATCTTCAATGGGGTCCACTTTTAAGATTTAGAAACCCAGTTTTGACTTTCATACAGTTTGTGAAAAAACCGAACCTTTTTCATTTACTTGTTCTAGAATGCCTTTTTGTTTAAGCCGCTGGCTGGTTCAGAACACCGTTTGGCTTTTCGAGTCTTTGCAATAATATAGTATTATTGTGTTGTTTGTGGTTTGAATTGAATTGGTGTTTAAAATTTTGATTTTTGTTTGTAATGTCAACCGTTGTCAAATTTTAAATAAAATCGGTTCATGTTTTTATATTGTTTCCGTTTCCTTTTAATGTTTTTTTGTTTTTGTTTTACACATACCGAAATAAAATATAAACCTTATTACTTTTGATTTGATTTGATTTGATTTTTTAGATTTTCTTTTATCAACGGCATAAATATATAAATAAAATAGTAGTATAAACAATTGGGGGACATATGACCTATCATAATGAAACCAAAATACACAGTACAAATACAATCTAAAATAAAAGTAATTTTTTTAAAAAAAATTAAGTGATAAACAGACACGTGACCAGCATAATTCAACAAATCCGCGTATAATGAGTTGACTAGCATTGAACCCAAATTATAGAAATGATTAATGAATTTGACCGTCAAAACGCAGTAATAAATCAATTAGCAAAAACTTACTGAGGAAGTAGCTGCAGCAAGCAATCAAACCATTTATGGACAATCAAACTGAGGCACAAATTTGAGGATGAAGAAGATCTCATGACACAAAACAACATCAAACTGATCGGTTTAGAAAACATAACATTCCATTACATCATTGAATGAGAACCAACTCACTAGAGAAACTGATCTGATCACTTGAGATCGAATAATGTGAAGATTGGAGAATGAATATGACCGCCAACACGGAATCAAAACTACTAACCAACAATTTGAAGGTGAGAAAACACACAAGAAGGGGGTTGAATTGTGTTGGCTTTTTCTTTCTTTTAAAACTCTTAAGTCAAATTCTAAACGTAAAGTTATAGAATCTGAGTTACTTAGAGATAGACAGTGGATATAAAATGCAAGAAAGAAGAATAACATATAGATTAATCTTGGTTCCTCTCACAAATCGAGAGTAGTCTAGTCTCTTTGTACTTACAAAAGATTTTCACTATAAACAAACAAGATTACAATTTTCTCAAGCACACAAGCAAGAGACTTCTTTAATCACACACACAAGTATGAGACTTCTTTGCTCAATCACGCAAGTCTGAGACTTCCTTACTCAAGCACACAAGATCAAGATTTCCTTACTCAAGCCCATAAGTTTGATACTTCCTTGCTCAAACAAACAAGTCTGAGACTTCCTTACTCTAGCACACAAGCTCAAGACTTCCTTGCTCAAGCACACCAGTTTGATACTTCCTTGCTCACACGCAAGTATGAGATTTCCTTGCTCAAGCACACAAGTTTGAGACTTCCTTGCTCATACACACAAGTATGAAACTTCCTTGTTTAAACACACAAGCTCAAGACTTCCTTGCTCACACACACAAGTATGAGACTTCTTTGCTCAAGCACACAAATTCAAGACTTCCTTACTTAAAGACTTAGTAATAGACATTTAATAATCTACCTAGCAGATAAATGATTGTTGGATGAATACACTTTATATATAATGAGAGGTGTATAAATAATACAACTCAGTATGACTCTTTTAAAACTTAAGGATTTCTAAGATATACAAGGATAAGAAATCCTAAGTTTAGCTCATGCTAAAACTTTGACATAATAGTTTCTCTTTAGTTGTCAATCATTGTTTCGCATGTACGTATGTATTCCATGTGTGGTATTGTTGTGTCTATCTTTAAGCCTTTTGGTTCCTTAAATAATGAGAAAAAAAGTTGTTGAAGATGCAATAGTATGATCCTCTGAGAAGCTTCAAATGAGACATTGGGAGACGTTGGGATGTTTCGCCAAACTATAAGGTTAGGTGAAACCTAGTTTGAAAAACATGTGCTACAAAAGGAATTAGCAGCTGTGTCTCAACATACTTTATGAAGAACCTAAGTCTTAGGTCATCACGTGATAAAGTATGTTCAAAGATGAACATTGATCTATCAGTGTCACCTTGGTCCTTGCGCTTTGACTAGCTTAGATTCTGATCACCAGAAGCAGATTTCTCCAAAGTATGTTCTTTAGAGGCTGACTCCTTCAGAGTCTGATCTTTCAATAATGACCTCTTTGGAATATGACTTCTTCAGGGTCGGTTGTTCAGTTTCTGATACATCAGAATGTGATCTTCTTGCTTCTCTATGGTCTTGGACACTTGAACAAAAATTAGTATAGCATTTTATTCTTTAAATACTTATGTTATTGTCAAAACCCAAGGGATATGGGACAAACCAATTTTGTTCCAACAATCTTCCCTTTTTATGATGACAAACATAAGTATTTAAGAACAATGGTTGATAACTTAATTACCTAGTTGACTGCAGGGTCTAAGGTTTGTAAGTTCCCCCTGAGTCTAATAGTTCAAAGGGTTAGGTTTGTAAGCTCCCCCTAAGTCATATCCAGGTAAATTAAATTTAAACATGTAAAACACATAATGTTTTTCTTTAGAATTCAAGTGAGACGATAATTGTCAGGTGCTTAAACAATTCTATATTTATTCCCCCTTTTGTCATCAACAAAAATAATAAAAGCAAGTATAAAAGATACTAAAGAAAAAAAATTAAAAATAGATGTCAGAAAAAAATATTCAAAAGGGTCATGTTTAGGATGTAATCAGAATATGATAAAAATAGTTTTAAAGCATATTTGATTTCCCTTTTTAATGAAAGATTTAAAAAGATTTGAAAATTGATTGGAACGATTGGTAAACAACTTATGCATTTCTCAAGGTGGTTAAAATAGGTTCTTTTAACTAGCCTTTGAGAGGAATTGAACAGTCACGTCTGGGAATACATGTTTTAAAAATATGAATTTATTTCTCTCTGAAGATCATTAGTGTATAATATCCAAACTCGATTTCACTTTATCCAAAACTCTCTATAAAAGCAGAATTTTTATACAAGCAATATCATATTGTAGCGGAGTTTTCGTTATCTTTAGGTTTATTGACTAAACCAAAAGTCAACATACAATTCGAGTCGCCACCACACTTTTATTTGTCCAAAGGAAAGGCTAAAAAAGTGAACAAAAGGCAAGTAAGAAGTTTTTCAAATCAAAAAAGTAATAAAAATGTAAGAGATCTAGGTAAGGGGGTTGGTTATGAAATGGGAAGGTTTTACGCATCCAAAACATCCTTAGTACTCTAAGGGAACCTTTTTTGCAAATATGTGTTGTAGGTTGGTATTTATGAAAAGATTTATGCAAAAGATTGGAGAGATGAGAAGATAATAAATTATACTTACAAGTTTTATTGTTTGAATGGATGAACCCATTGCCTACGTACCATCACAAAGGAGGATCAAAACCTCGTAGTTCGTGGTAAAAATTTCAAAGAATGGTGAATTGATTTTAATCAAAAGCCTTAAGGTCTTTTGTTATCAAAGGGAGAAAACTCAACCTAAACCAACAATCCACCATGCGAGGAAGGCTTCAACATGCTAGTGAGGGGTTAACCCTATAATAAGCACGGAAGACTTATAATCCAACACTAAGGATGAGGTGAGATTTACATCAACCACTATGATAACTCAAACATATGACTAATGTTTTTTGAAAAGGTTTTAACAAGTGGTCATTGGAACCACAAAAACAACTGGAAATGGGTTATATTTACAAGTTAAGCTTATTTACAAAATAAGGTCAAAGTTGGATTAAAGTTTATTTACAATGAGTATTTATGAAAAGGGTTTTGAAAAGTCAAAGGCCTAAGGCCTAGGTTTCTAATTTGAAATAAAGTCAAAATTTTAAAAATGATTTTTGGCTTGGTTAGAGGGGGGGGGGAGAGAGAAATGTTATTCCTAAAGAATACAAAGATAAGAGGGGAAAGATAACCCTTGGAGTTCCTTTTCTTTGAGTCATAAAAATGACTCAAGATGCTCATTTCCTTTGGATTTAGCACACAAAACAAACAATCAATAATTGGAATTCAAGCTCCTAGGATCTCCATTTGGCTTGGCTCTTAACTTGGCTACTCATGACAATGGTCCTCTTTTCACAATCTTAAGATGAGGTTCCTATCATACAAAAGCACACATCAAAAAGCTCACAACATAATAAAGGGAATGGACAAAGAATGAGTTTGAGGAGAAGTCCTTTGAGGTCAACTTTGAATTTTAGCATTCTAAAGGCATGAGGCCTAGTTGCTCTTCAACACATTTTGCATTCTAAAGGCATGAGGCCTAGTTGCTCTTCAACACATTTTGCATTCTAAAGGCATGAGGCCTAGTTGCTTTTGAACTCCTTTAAGCATGGGTGAATCCTAATTCTAAGTCCTTTTTCTTTTTGCATTTTGGTTCACATCAAAACAAACACAAACAACACAAAATAGCAATATATTTATACACAATAATGGGCTCAAATGAGCAAAAGAAAAATGAAATAAACATAAAATATGTGCTCAAGTGAGCAAAGATGAAAATCAAGATGAATAATGAGCAAGAAATAAATGACATTAAAAGTAAATGACAAGAATTTAAAATCTCAAATTAAACTTAGTAGTTAGTAGAGTTATGTTAGCTTTGTCATGAGATAATGTAGTGCTATGTTAAGCAATCATAAATGGACTAATATAGTAGCCACACCTATCTGAGGTCGGTCAATAAGAATATAGGCAAAGAACACAAGTTAAAGGTCATGACTAGTAAGCCAAGCTCCATAAACTTGCCATGCCAAACAAAAAAGGAAGGGCCTTGTATTCACTTTTGGTTATTTGCTTGACCAATAAGTAACCTATCTTTGACCCAAAATAACTCACTTGATCATGGATCAAGTTGAATTTGGTTTGGATCAAAGAAGACTAAACTTCTATTTGTCAAGACTACCTCAAGACTTTAACTCATTGGCCATTGAGGGAAAGAAAGGGATGAAGATGAAAGGGATGGGGTAAGAAGACATCAACCAATCCCAATTGATCAAGGGATAACCCATCCTTGATCAAATTCATTCATCTTTCTAGGTGATGATCCTTAAGGATTCTCAAACCACAAGATCCAATGAATTTGATCAAAGTTGAACCAATTCAACCTTGATCAACACCAAATAGAAGAGGAATGAATATAACAAGTCAAGAAGTCAATAATATTTTTTTGGTATTTTTTGAATTAAAAGAAAATACAAACAAAAAATAAACAAACAAAGTTGAACCTCAAATTCAATTCAAAGCAACTTTAAAAAGTCCAATTAAATTTTCATAGGTTCAACATAGTCAAACAAACTTTGACTAATTTTCTCACAAATTTTTAAAGTCAGAAAGAAATTAAAATCAATTAAAAACAACCAAAAAATAGCATAATATGAATTAAAATCTTAAATAATCTCAAAACAAACAAGAATATGTTGAGACTATTTTTCATTGACTTATCATGATCCATAGATGCTATAATTTTTTTTTGTATTTTTTAAAAGTCAGAAAGCATTGTAAAATGAATTAAAATCATTAAAAACTAAATAATTCATGAAAAAATATCAAATGAAGTCACAAAAATAATTAAAAATCATAATATGAAACTAGATTTTTCAAGAACAATTTCAAAGTTGGTCTCATATTTTCTGACTTCATATGAGTTTTTAATGAATTATTGAAAATGGAATGAATTAAAATAAAATAAAAAGAAAATGGAATAAATTAAAATAAAATAAAAAGAAAATGAAATAAATGAAAAATGCTGAGCCACTGGATCCATTTCATTAATTGACGTGGCACACTGCACGGCTTAGGTCTGATGATGCACGGTGGGCTCAAGTCAACAGTGAAACACAATGCATTAAAACAAGTAATTAAAATGGACGCGTGAGATTAGATCGCGAGAGAGAGATCCAAGGGTTATGGTTAACACACATGGTGGTGGCGGTGGAAACCACCGTCTTCTCCGGCCAACCAACAGATTCCGGCCAGATTTGCAGAAAAATAAATCTCATCAAAAATAAAAAACGAGGACATGGAAATGAAGCTCATGTGATGTAAATCATCACTGTACCATTAGATTTCTTTCATTCTTCCTATATTGAGAGAAAGATGAAGGAGAAAATCATGGTGTCCACACGGATTGTTCATGAAATGGCAAATTGAATGCACCAAAAGCTTGCCTCAAGTATGAGGACTTCAGAGAACCACAGAAACACAAGAATACTACATTGAATTGTGAGTTTCATATCCAAACAGTTTGAGTTTATACCTTCAAAATGGTGAGCTTCTGGCCACAAATTCTTCAAGCTTTTTGCTCCTTTTTGATCTCTGAATGTAGGGAGGATGATTGGCTAAGGAATCTAGCCTTGAAACTCAACCAATGTTGCTGAATTTCAAGCTCGAAAATACTGAAAAATAATGAGTGATTCCTTTGGTAAGGGTTATGATCTCAGTTCTGCAGCATGTGAGATCTTCAAAAGGTTGTGAAATGAAGCTCATGAGGCCCTTATTTATAGGTAAATGCTTCTGAATTCACACTTTGCTCATGTGCATGGGATTTGAAATTTTGAGTGCATGGGCCTTTGTAGATTTGTGAGAGGCGCGTGAATGGATGAAGGAGCTTGCTAAGATCATATGGAAGGCATGTGGTCGTGCACAAGGAATGAAGAATGCCTGCACTTCAAGCTTTAACATAAAATATCAAAAATGCACATAAATGAAAAGAAATTCGAATCTCCTAAATGGTAGATCCAAATGACTATTGTGAGTAATGGATGGAAATCTTTTGAAATAAGGAACAAAAGTCATGTTGGGAAAAAAACCGTTTGACATGTGAAAATTGATCAAAACTGGCATGGAAAGTTGAAGTGTAAAACATGTTCAAATCATTTTGAAAAAGTTAACCAAAAGCAAGCTTGATCAAACCCCTCTGTCCTTATGATACAAGATTCAAATGAAAACATATCCAACATCAAAGTTGTAGATAGTTTCAAGATGGTCAATCTAGACTCACAGTTTGCATCATTTGGATTTTCTATGACAAAGTTATGGGCATTTGAAGTTGGGTACTTTTTCAAATTCAATGAATTAGGTCCAAGATGACCTATAATGTTTTGCAATATCACATGTATTTCCTTTAGGATTATGAAGTTTTGTCCAACATAAAATTTGAAGTAGAAATCTCAAGATTTCCAATGTCTTTTGTCTCACCTCAAAATAATAAAATTTGAGAAAGTTATGCCCTTGGCAAGTTGACCCAAAATTAGGGTTTTAGTCAAAATGACCTATAATGTTTTGAAATGAATGATGACCTTCCAAGATTCAAATGGATTTTTTATTAACATGAAAGCTGTTCATATGGTTCTTAGGAACATTGTTTCTTTTTGGGTCATCTTCATTTGACAACCACCTCAAAAGTTATAGCTCATTGAGCCTCAGCTTAGTAAGATGACTTGACTAGTCATCTTTTCAAAGTCAAACTTCCAATCTTGATGAATAAATGATTGAGGGGCCTCAAATAGGCTCATATATGCATAAAATAATAAATGAAAGAAATTCCCTTGATCAAATTTGATCATAGGTTGAGATTGCTTCATGGGCAAGGTACAGTCAAAGCACAGTGAAATCAGGGTTTCCTTGGGAAACAATCTTCAAGCCCATTGGGTTATCTTGATCAAATTGGAAAATTGAGATACTTGGGAGACATATATGATTATTAGGAACTTTGTGGACCATTGTCATGATTTTTCTCATCTTCATCTAGCCATTGCATTGGGCTTATGAGCCTCCTAGGAGCATTGTGGAGCACATGATCACTTGAGCTTCAAAACAAAAAGAGTTAGTGACATATTTTTATGCTTTTGGTTAGTAGTCAAATAAGAAAAGCAATACCATACAATACAAGCATGCTTGGTGGTCTCAAATCACTCAAACAAGTCCTAACCCTAGGGTTAAGGAGCCAAACATGTTATGATCCTTGAGGCAATGCACTTGTGTGTAACACCTCAAAATTTGCCCTCCTCTCTTGGGACTAGCTTAACATATTGCATTGCATTTCCTAAGTCATTAGTCATCAGCATGTTGCATATCATATGGCAACATTGAGCAAGTCATCCTCCTAAGTCTTGATCGGAAGATAAAGAGGTTAAGATGCAAGCTAAGGGTTTCATGAACTGATCATTGACCATCTGAGGATGTGTGATTCAAATTAGGGTTTCATGGTTCCTCAAGGAGATTGAGCATCATCTTGGTTGAAATGGTACATCATCATCATCATGGTTTTGTCATCACCAGGAGATTCCTTATGCTTGATCAGATATCTTGGGATTAGGGTTTTGACCTCTGGTCAACCCTAATCATCTGCATTGTGCCAATCAGGGCTTGTCAAGGAGATGAGGTTTTCAATGGATATGGGGATCATCATATGATTATATTAAGCTTATGGAAGCTAGGGTTTCATCATTGAGCCATTTCATCAGGAGTTTGAGGCTCAGGTGGATCAATGCATGGCCAATTCATCTATCGGTCAAAAAAGTCAATTGTGGTCAACTGTGCCTGAATTGATGGATTTGGAGGTGGGAGAGGGTTAGAGACACTTCATTCATGTCTAAACAAGTTTCATTTGACATTTCAAACATCAAGAATGAAGAAAATAAAGTCAGATGGAAACTTTCCAAAAATAGAAAGTGACTTGTAATTGAAAATTGCTAAAAATGGAAAGTTTTTCTCCTCAAAATTATGTGTCCAAAAATGCTTCAAATGAAAATTTGTTTAACATGAAATTTGTAGATCTTGCTCTCACCTTTCCAAAAAGTCCAAGAACACGAATTTCTCATTTGTGGTTGGCAAGATATGGATTGATCATTGTCCAAAAAAGTTGAATTTCAAAGTGGCATAACTCTTGAACCAAAAGGCCAATTCATGTGGTTCTTTTTTGAGCAAACTCCATTTGACATGCTTTATCATAATCCATCATCACATTTCATGAAAGCTCATCACATAAAAAGTCCATTTTTCAAGTGGACTTATTTGAAAAATGGAGGGAAAAAGGTGTTTTTGTAAAATGTTCATTATTTTCACTCCATTCCTTTTGCACTAGCTCACATATGCTATTTGTAACTTGCTGCAACAAAGAATTTTCACTGTTACATTGGTTTGGCATAAGTGAGGTGAAATTACCAATTGACCATTTAACATAAAAGTGCATTTTCACTAATCCATTTCATTAGCACTAATCTTGATTAGAAACATCATTAACATAACATATAAAAGCCTAATCATAACTGTTTTCATCAGAATCATAACAGAATTTCAGATCTAGATCCAAAATTGCACAATTCTCTTAACTTTTCATCTTCACTTTTTTGCAATTTTCTTCAAAAGCCTTGCTTAGATCTTCATTGATTCATCATCTACATGCATTATTGAAGCTAATTAAAGCAAGATTTCTTCATTTCCAAGCCAAATTTTGGACTGTTAAAGTGAGGTGCAACAATGACAATTCAAGATTTCATCAAGATCGTGCGTAATTGAGTAACAAGACTTGTTCCATTCACTTCTACAAGCATCATAGAAGTTCTGTTTTCACATTTCAAGGCCTAAAACGCGCGATTTAGCAACTGTCCTCAAATTAAGGTGAGTTTTCGACTTCAATGATTCTTGAAATTGATTGATGCTTTGGATAGATCTTGTTTAGTAGAGAATTCTGCACTTTGAACCACTAAATTTGGTTAAGAAACAAGGAAGTTATGATGATTTGAAGTTTCATGCATGTTTATGTTTGCTATCGAATTTTTTTATTTAGGAGGAATTAGGCTAAAATAATTATAGATTCATGATGTGCGTTGTGAGACCTTTCCATTGATATAAAGTTTGTCCAATTTGGTGGAGATTTGTTCTTGGACCTATGAACATGAAGAACACATGATGAACATTCGAAAAATTTCCACAAAAAGCATTTTGATCCAAAATTCGTGCTACTGTTCATGGCCAGGATGTTAGCGCGCTACTGTTTTGAAATGTGACCTCACTTCGAGTCCTGGCCGTGGCATTTTCGTTTTTGCCTTATTGTATTTATTCCACATGACTTCACATGCCTTGTTTCATTTTTTTTTATTTTTTCATGACATTAGAAAATCCATATCTCATCCAATTTTTGTCCAAATAATGTGAGATTTTTTGTGGAATGATCCTTGTAGTCTCTACTATTTTTTGGTTATTTTTAATAAAATTGTGCACGTGTAATTTCTGGAATGGCCTAGGGTTTGTATGAACATGTTTTTGCTTGCACCTTGCTTGGTATTTTGCTCATGAAATAATGATGCCTAATTAGAAATTCATGAAATTTTTTGTGCTTAAACTAGACTCATTCCTGGTAATTTTGGTATGTGGTTTGTAATTTTTGAGTTCCTGGATTGAGAGTTATGATATGATCTTTAGAGGTGTTACAATTTGTGTGACACCATTCCTTGTGCATCTTCTTGATTTTATTTTCTGTGCTTATTGAACTTGAATTGAGCTGGATTTTTGCATGAGGATACTTGTGAATGTTGAGAATGCATGTGAATTTTTGCTGGAATTTTTGAATCCATTTCCTATTTGATTGGGATTTTATTTTCTGTTTAGCCATTTGTGAACTTTTTGTGAGACATGTTTGTATTTGATTTGTGAAATTCTGGTTATTAATTGGATGGACTTGAAATTTGGCATGAGTGATATAGACATGTTTAACTTCATTTTGGCTTTGGTGTGGTTCAGTTATCATGTGTCTTCACTGTTTTATGATCATTTGAAGTTGATGCATGTTTTGTGGCCTTGGTTGAGCTTGCTTTTGCATACCATGATTTGATGATTTTAATTTCCATACTTCCACTTATCCAATTACCATGATTTTTGGTATGCTGCTCATTGAATGTGTTCTATTTAGGAATGTTTTTTTGTGGAATTTATTGAGCCATTTTGGTATTGATTTGATTGTGATCATTCTGTTTGCTCCATTGTGATTCACACTTGTACACTTTGACATGTTTTGTTCATAAAATAGATTTGGTGCATAGTTTTGGTGTGAGACCAATTGGACTTTATTCTGGAGTGATTTATCTTGATTCTTGTTGAGTTTCACTTGCTGTTTTAAATTTTTCATCTCCTTTGGACCCTAGGCATGTCCTAGTGGTCTTGTTTCTCATGTTTGAATGTGATTTTCAGGTTGAAGAAGCAAATGCTTTAAGGAGATTAATCCAAGTTGATTGAGTTTGGTTTATATGCTTGTTATGAACTAACTTGGTTTATTTTGTAGGATGCTTGGCTCACTTGAGTTGATTGTGCTTTGCGTAGTGCATTGTCTAATTATACATTGTCTGTTGATTCTTATCTTGTCTGTTTTGACTTTATGATTGGTATACTGACTGAATTAGATTGATTTCAGGTACCTTAGTTGCTCTAGTTCATCTTTGAACTTGCTTTGTGCTGCTGCTTGGTTGTATAAACCAATTGAGGTGGAATTTCTTTTCTCCATGTAGTCTGGAAGACCTGGCCTGTTACTTGGCCAGGCACCTGTCTGAAGTCCTCCTTAAGAGGCAATGCTTGTGATTGTTTATTTTTGTCCCCAAGCAGGAAAAGACCTTTGTTAAGGCAATTGGCAGACACAAGAGGTGTGTAGTCCACCTCCTGCTAATCTGTTGAGTCGTCCCTTGGCTCACATCACATGTTGATGCCTTGTGGACATTAACCCAAGATCAGTTGAGTCAGTGTCATAAGTGTAAAAGGGTTCCCACTTTCTGGACCCACACTTCTTTGTCTGAAGCTCTCCCTGGTCAGGGATAAGAGCTGTGAGGCACACCCCTCACTTCCACTTCATCTGGCTTCACCCTGACTCTCAATGTCAGGGTTAAGAGCTAACATCACCTGACACAGTTGTGTTGCTTTTGCAACTTAACCCTTGATTGAGCCCACCTTGTTTGGATATAGTGTGTGCTAATTGCGAATGTTTGCTTTGTTTTGATTATGCTTGCATGCTTTGCTTTGCCTGTTTAGGATTAGCTTGTTGCCTGTGCAAGTTAGGATAGAAACCATAACATAGGGCAATGATGCATGATAACATCTAGGCTCGAGTCCAGCTCCCTAGTAGTGTGTCTCCCTTTGTATCTGGTTAGAATTTCTTTCCCGTTCAGGGGAACTACGTCGCCCTGATCCTCATACCAGATGAGGTACGTAGGCAGGAGGTCGCGCGAGACCTCTCCGGGCACCCTTTTCTTTTTTTGAGTGTGTTGTGCTTGACAGCTATCAGGCTCGAGTTCCCGACTCCCTGTTAGTCTGTGCGTTTGCTTGACAGTTGCTAGGCTCGAGTTCCCGACTCCTTAGTAACTTGTTGTTTGTTTCTTCTTGTGTGTCAGGATATGGATGTAAGACCAGCGATTGGCTGTCCGTATCCTGAGTGTGTTTGTTTGGTTCGGAAGCCGATGTAAGTCCAGCGATTGGCGTTCGGGTTCCAGGTTTGCCTGGGTTTGTGTGTGTCTTGTTTGGCGTGCGTGAGCCGAACTACGGCAGCTCTGATTCTCATTCCAGACGAGATACGTAGGCATAGGATGCGATGTCCTAGCGAGCCCTCTCCCCTCTTATCCCACTTGTGTTGTCTTCAGTGTGTGTGTGTGATGTTTGTTTTAGCAACCTTTTTCTATCTTTTGAGCGTGGATCCCGTCGAGTACGACGGATGCGTAGGGGTGCTAATACCTTCCCTTCGCATAACCGACTCCCGATCCCATTCTCTTTGGTCGCGAGACCATGCTTTTTCCAGGTTTACTTCGAGCGTTTCCTTTCCCTCTTTTGGGATAAATAACGCACGGTGGCGGCTCTGTGTTGTTTTGTTTTAGCCCGCCGGTTGTTTTTCGCGGATGCGACAGCTGGCGACTCTGCTGGGGAATATAGAAGTTGACCTATTGCTGGTCCATCTTCCCTAAGCGAGTCAGTCCTAGCGCTCTCTAAGATAGGGTTTGGTTGCTTTTGCTGTTTCATTTATTGCATTCATTTATTTATTGTTTGCATTTATTGTTTGCATTCATTCATATTCATCTGTTCATCTGGCTGTGTTGTGTTGTCTCTCTGTTGGGGTGGGAGTTACTCGAGGTAAAAGACCCAATACCCAGGCTATGAGTGAAATCTAGGAAACCTAGGAATATAGTGATTCATGGGAAGCGGGTGGTATGCGCCACTTAGCGGAACATTGACATCACGAGCAGTTCAGACCCTGATGGGATATTATCGTTACATACTTCGGGTGTGTATATGATGATATTCTGTGAAAGGTTATTTATGCTGCATTTCTCTCGACCTTACCCTGGCCTAGATGACACCCGTGAGTGGGGAGGGAATGATCTTTATTACAGGTACAGATGGTGACTTTGATGGTGACTTTTGGTTCCGTTGATCAGAGTCCTATTTATAAGTCGGATTTATGGGCATTTCTTGCCGAGACGCCGGAGTGCTGTCCGTGTTATTTATCAGTGGGGATCCGTTTATTTCAGGATTCCCCGGGCCGATTCAGAGATTGTTGTGGTTATCTGTTCAGAGGTTGTCTGATGATGATGGTGGTGTACCTTTCAGTTCCGTTTATTTCGGAACCCTAAGTCGGATTTATGGGCATTTATTTCTGAGACGCCGAAGTGCTGTCCGTGTTATTTATCAGTGGGGATCCGTTTATTTCAGGATTCCCCGGGCCGATTCAGAGATTGTTGTGGTTATCTGTTCAGAGGTTGTCTGATGATGATGGTGGTGTACCTTTCAGTTCCGTTTATTTCGGAACTCCCGAGTCGGACGTGTGTTTGCTCCGTACCTCAGATGGTTGTGATCAGTTCAGAGATCGGGCTTCAGTGCAACAAGATGATCAGATGACTTGGAGGATGACACAGTGCATTACATTCACGCATCAGCATCATCCATATTTTGCATTCATCTGCATCTAACCTACGTCTAGCCATATGGGGAATATTATCGATTGAGATTCTGGTTGAGAGACATCCTGATGTCAGAATGTTATTGATGAAATATTGTCCGTCTCGATGAAACCAGAATCAAAGGACGGAATCTTCCTCATATGGATAGACGTTGCATTCATGCATGTTAACCTGTTTGCTGTTTTGTAGGTATCAGTATCTAACCGATGCGCATAGCTTTTCCGCCCAGATACCCTCCCAGGCTCAACAAACCCAGGCTGATGGATCCACCCAACGCCGACATTCTCGAACTAAAAGAGATGATGAGGGAGTTGTTCAGTGTTGTGCAAGGGCTTGCCTTGGGACAAAAAGCCATGGCGGAGAGATTGGAAAGGATTGAAGGCTGGATGATCAAGGAGAAAGTTCAGGGAAAGGTTCTGTTATCAGAAGTAAACAACCCCTCTGGCGCCGTGGTAAGGAAGCCCCCTGACAATGGTCAGCTCAAGAAGGAGGTTGAAGCAGGTATTGTGCAGGCCAAAAGAGAACGCGATAAGGATCGTTACCACCCATATGCTGATACGGCAACGATCCCTACTAGTAATCAATCTGCACAACAACAGCAACCACCACCTCAATTGAGAACACAGAAAGCTGGGTGCCAAGTGAGAAGAAGGACGACAAATCGTTATTTTAATAAGCCGCTCGTGACTTATGCCTCTCTGTTTAAAAGGTTGAATGATCTTGGATTGGTGCGGCCAAGGATGTTGACTCCGTTAAAACCTGATCAGAGGCCTGCCGGTTATGATGAGAATGCCAAATGTGAATTCCACTCTGATGCCCCTGGACACAATGTGGAGAATTGTAAAGCTTTTAAGCATATTGTCCAGGACCTGGTGGATTCCAAGGCCATTAATTTTGCACAATCTCTAAATGTTAATGCTAATCACATGCCCGCGCATGGTCAGATGGGGATGAGTGCAATTGATGAGGATAGGAGGACGATTGGGCTGATGAACGGGGATCAGTTGAAAATTCCAATGTCTGTGGTTCAGAAGCGTCCGATGAAGAGTGGGGCTTTCCCTGGTGTCGATAACTGTTGCGCGGCTGTCGCCACGAAGGGGCGTGCAATGATGAGGGAAACAATTCAAGGAATAATTGAAGTAGAAATGGACGATGTGAGGTGTAAAGCACCCAGTCTGGCAGCTGAAACCGTCAGGGTGGAAAATGCCATTGGGGTTGAGAAAGAGAAAAAGCCGTCCATTTCTTCTTACAAGCAGGCAGTGGAAGTGGTGAGAAATGGAGGGATCCCAGGCTAGGGAAAGATCATAGGCATTATGGTGAAGGCGGATATGTTCGGGGTTGGCTATCAACCAGATCGAGAATCGTCTAGACAAAACAGAGGACGCCGTCCACCGTTCACATTTGTCAGTGCTGGAATGCTAGATCCAGGTCACGCCTATACAGTGGGTGAAGAGATTGACAGTGACCGCAAGCTGGAGTCGTGGATAAAATCGTGCGTGCCAGGGAACTGGAAGGCCTAAAAAGACCAGCACTGTCACTCATCCGGAAGAGTAATATTTCTTGTTTCTCAATACTGTTTGCATGAAAGCCTTATGTGTTGCCCGACACGTAATGGTTCATTGTAAGGGCCATCTCATGTTTCATTTTGCAACATTTTGCATCATAAATAAATGGATGTTTTTCACATTAAAAGCGGTGCTCCCTGTTTTTCATTTATTTTTACAGTTTAAAAACAAATAAAAATGGCAATGTTTGTTTTCATTTTTTCCCTTTTTTTGATTTGTCTCGTTCCGACTTCAAAAAAATCATTCCTCAGATCTCATTGATAACAATTTGGTTACACCTCATATGACTTCGACAATTCGATCTATCATGCCGAAGAAGAAGGCGAAGAAGATTGTGATTTGCTGGAAGATTAGCCAGGTTGTTGAAACAAGAGGAGAAGGTGATTCAGTCGCACGAGGAGTGATGCGAGATTGTTATTCCAGGCACCGCCGAGGTCAGAAAGGAAATGAAAGTTGGGGCCGCTTCAGAGGCGAGTCGAAAGTAGAATGGTAGCCTTGTTGAAAGAGCATGTGGATACCTTCGCCTGGTCGTGTTAGGATATGCCAGGGTCGGATACCGATGTCGTTGCGCACAAGCTACCATGGAAAGAAGACTGTCCTCTAGAGGAGCAGAACGCCGGTGCTACTTATCAGAGAGCCATGGTGACTTTGTTTCATGATATGATTCATCATGAAATCGAATGCTATGTTGATGACATGATAGCAAAGTCCCAAAACAGAAGAGGGGCATCTGGTGGATCTGGTCAAGCTGAGTGAACCAGTTGAGACAATTCAAACTGAGGTTGAATTCAGATAAGTGCATTATCAGAGTGCGGTCCGGTAAGATGTTGGGGTTCATTGTAAGAGAGGAATCGAGGTTGATCCTGCTTAAAAAAAAAAAAAAAAAAAACAAAATAATTAATGCCTGAACCGAGAATGGAAAGAGAGGTTCGTGGTCTTCTGGGTAGATTGAACTACATGTCATGGTTCACATCTCCTCTAACAGCCACGTGTGAACCTATACTCAAGTTGTTGAAAAAAAAATCAAACGGTCAGGTGAAATAATGATTGCCAAGGGGCATCGAGAGATAAAAGAATAAGTGGCAGGAGCCTCTGATTCTGTTGCCTCCCTATGGAGAGAGACTATTAATCTGGTACTTGACAGCCCTCGAGGGGTCTATGAGGTGCGTACTGGGGCAGCATGACGAGTCTTGTCGAAAAGAGCATGCAATTTACCTTTGCAAAAAGTTTACCGACTGTGAAACAATACATTCACTGCTCGAGAAAACTTGATGTACTTTGGCATAGGCTGCTCGCCGACCGAGACAGTATATGCTGGTTCATACCACTTTGTGGATTTCCGAGATGGATTCGCTCGAGTACATGTTTGAAGAGCCAGCATTGACCGGACGGGTGGCGAGAGGGCAAATGATTTTGATTGAGTATGATATTCAGTATACCTCGCTGAAAGCGAAAGGGGTGTATTGTCTGATTACATCGCCCAGTAACCCGTTGAGGATTATCAACCGATGAAGTTTGAGTTCCCTGATGAGGACATCTCGAGGTGCTCTAATCGAAAGATTGAGAGTAACCGATCCCGGAGGAGGGGCCTGACCCTGAATCCGAACGGATTCTGATGTCTGATGGGGAGGTTTAGGTGAATAAGCTTTTGTTGCCCGGATAACGTTTGAATGCACCGACGGTGTGATTGAGTAGGAAGCTGGTATACTGTGTATCGATCTCCGGTGCGTACTTCTACTAGGGCAACGACCTTGCTAGCTTGGTATATGGAATGGAAGCCGTATTATCGGTTGAGGTTCAGATTCCCTCTTTGAGAGTTCTGATGGACGTGAAATTGCAAGAGGCGGAATGGGTAAGGACCCGGTACGAAGAGTTGAGCCTGATTGAGGAAAAGAGGCTGGCAGCCATCTGTCATGGGCAGTTGTACCAGCAAAGGATGAAACATGCTTTTGACCGAAAGGTACGACCTCGGGTATACCACGTAGGTGATATGGTGCTGAAAAGGATCCTTCCTCCTCAAAACGATCGTAGGGGCAAATGGACACCCAATTATGAAGGTCCATTCGTGGTCAAGAAGGTTTTCTCTGGTGGAGCCTTGTTGCTGACAACCATGGATGGCGAAGATTTTCCATCCCCTGTGAATGCGGACGCAGTTAAAAAATACTTCGTAAAAATTGACCCGCTGGACGAAAAGGACAAAATAGTCCAGGCAAAAATGGGCATCCCGGCGAACCAAAAAACAGAAAAGAAAAGGTTCGGGCAAAAATTAGGGATAAAAAGAAAAACTGTACACCCGGCAAGTCGAAAACCTGAAAAGGCGACTTGGGCAAAAATGGGTATCCCGGTGGACTGAAAACCCGAAAGGGCGGTCCAGGCAAAAGAGGGATTGAAGCGAACAACTGCGTCTGGCATGATCGTTTGCGCTTTGGCTAAAGCATCATGGATAATACCCGGTAGGGATCAGTCAGAAATGTCTTGTTCAGAAGGCAGAAAGCACGGAGAGTCTGAGGACATATGGGGTGTAACCGAGTTGGAACTCGATGAGATCACGGGTTTCACATTGCCATTAGGATAGATTTTTCCTTTTGTGCGCAATTACCTCTTTTCAGGAATTGCTTCCTTTGTATTGCTCAATTTGAGCCACACTTTTTCAATCAATAAAATGCATATTCAGTCAAATAATTTTGTTTTTGTTTTTCATTACCGCTTTGATTGCAAAAACATCCAATTGTTTGTGATAAAGAATCTTGCATTTTAAGACATGGAGAGCCCTTCCAATGCATGTTTATAAGATTGAAGCTTGAAATCTTATTCGGAAGGTTGAATGACCCAAGTGTTGAAATCTTGACACGCCTGGGGCACGGTTTTATCTAACGATCTCTTTTGCAGGTGCTGTTAGGTATTTTTCACTCACTTGCAGGTTGTGATGTGGAAGCTTTTGACACGACAATCCCCACGGAGTCCGGTCAGGGACGAATGGATAAGAAGAATGGTGAAAAGGACGACGGAAAGATGTACGACGATCCCTGGATATTAATCAAGAAGTCTCTTCAAAGTCGGAAGATTGAAAAGTCTGTATCAATCCCAGGAGTTCGCTCTCCGTCGAGTGCGGAGCGGTCGGGAATACAAGGCGATGGAGCAGAAAAGGTCCAGACGAGTCTGGGAGTTCTCAAAATTGGGAAGCTGACATGGGAGTTGGATGTGAATACCAATGGTTCGACGAGTCGACGGGTGTTCAGTACCAGAGTTTCCTCATCTCCCCAAGCAGAGTTGTGAGGACTAAATCCTCAGCAGATTCAAGGTTTGTGGCTTCCCTAGCAGGGTCAAGATGGTTATCCCCAGCAGGTTTTAGATCGATACTTCCCCAGTCGCCAGGCCTGAAGGTTGCTATTTCCCAGCGGAGGTATCTGTGGTTGGTGGTTTCCCAAGCGGAGTCGGGATTTATATCCCCAGCAAGTCAAAAAACCGTTGTTTCCCCACAGAGTGCGTGGTGGTTCTTTCCCCAGTGAAGTCCCCAAACGGATTGGGTGCAGAGGGGATTATTCAGCAAGGGTTGCCTATTTCCCAGCAGCAGTGCTATTTCCCCGACAGGGTGGAGATGGAGCAATGGCGAGTTCCTCAGCAGAGTGCCTCGAACTCCCCAGAAGAGTCCCTTGAGGGGGATGCCTTTTCATGCATTCATCATGTAGATAAGCATAGCATATTGCATAATGAATCGCGTAGCATTTCCATAATTATGGAGCATTACGCAGAAAAATCATCATGCATCATCGTTGCAAGCATCAGCTAGTCTCAAGCCGAGGTTGGCGTTTGAGATTTGTGTTTCGCCAGTGGGTGAAGGTGCTACTCGAGCCGTGGTTACCATCCAAGAATGGGTTTTCGCCGGTCAGTGAAGATGTTACTCTGAGGAGTTTAGCATCGTGACGTCAGGTCAGCAGTGTTCCCTAGTAGTGCGACACTGGAGGAAGCTTTTCCGTCGGACAGAGATGGAAATGAAGATCGCGATCAACGCGACTCGAGCCGTGGTTACCGCTTGAGATTTGGTTTCGCTGGATGGTGAAGGTGTCACTCCGAGGAGTTCAGCATCGTGATTTTGAAGCAACAGTATTTCCCAGTTAGTCCCCGGCAGGCGTCTGCCTGGTTTTGACATATGTGGATGTCATCCTTACGATACCAGTAAGTGTCGTGTCGATCCCCGTCTGGTCGATCTTTCTTTGGTGTCAAGTAAACATCATTGTTCGACGTCCAGTAAATGTCGAGTTATTTCCCAGTCATCAGTAAGTGTCTGGTCGAGTTTTCTTTGGTGTCAAGTAAACATCATTGTTCGATGTCCAGTAAACGTCGAGTTTCCTCCCAGTCATCAGTAAGTGTCTGGTCGAGTTTTCTTTGGTGTCAAGTAAACATCATTGTTCGATGTCCAGTAAACGTCGAGTTTCCTCCCAGTCATCAGTAAGTGTCTGGTCGAGTTTTCTTTGGTGTCAAGTAAACATCATTGTTCGATGTCCAGTAAACGTCGAGTTTCCTCCCAGTCATCAGTAAGTGTCTGGTCGAGTTTTCTTTGGTGTCAGTAAACATCATTGTTCGATGTCCAGTAAACGTCGAGTTTCTTCCCAGTCATTAGTCAGTGTCTGGTTGAAGGTGTTACTCTGAGGAGTTTAGCATCATGACGTCAGATCAACAATGTTCCCCAGTAGTGCGATACTGGAGGAAATTTTTTCCGTCGGGCGGAGATGGAAATAAAATCGAAGGATGTTACGCGATCAACGCGACAATCGGGGTTCAAATGGAGAAAGGGAAATGTTGAGACATTTTCTGGAGATCGGGGTTCAAATGGAGAAAAGGAGACACGAGGTGTTTTCTGGAGAACGGGGTTCAAATGGAGAAAAGGAAGTGTTGAGGCATTTTCTGGAGAGCGGGGTTCAAATGGAGATTGGAGTTGAAGATTAAATCCGGGATGAGGTCCTCAGGATTATCTTATGTTCATGTGTCACCTTAGACTTTGGCTGAGGCCAATGGAGGTCGTTATGGGTGTCTTCTGAGGAAGAGATGCACATGTTACCTTCCTTTTGTGAAGGTATACCCTCTGATATGTCGCCCTCAGAGTGGTGTTTGGTGTTATTTCCGATGTTGCCAGCGGAATTATCACAAGAAATTGGAGAACGGGGTTCAAACGGAGAAAGGGAAATGTTGAGGCATTTTCTGGAGAACGGGGTTTAAGCGGAGAAAGGGAAATGTTGAGGCATTTTCTGGAGAACGGGGTTCACAATGGCGATCACAAGTTATCTTCAGGCGACTGGGGTTCAAATGGAGAATGGGGTTCATTATTTTGGCAAACAAGATGTCGGGGTTCAAATGAAGTGATCCGGGATCATTTGCGCAGAGAAGTTTCGGGGTTCAAGAAAACGAAAAAAGAGAAAATTTTCGGGGTTCAAGAAAAGCATTAAAAAGAGATAATAATCCCCAGCGGATATGTGGTGTTCGTGCCATAATTATCCCTGCGTTACCATTTATTTTGGTATACAGGTCGACATTTCTGTTTCGGTATTCCGGCTGACTTTCTCCGTACCAGACGGATTCTTCTTTCAGAGATTGTTTCTTTGCCGATTCTGACAGGCATTGTTAATTATTTTCCCATCAGAGTGCAAATTGTTCGTCTGTTCTTGGTATTCAATCACTCTTCATCCTGATCATCTGAAAGCCGAGGCTATTCATATCGACAGGTTCACAGTGGATTGAATAAGGGCAGCTGTAACACCTCAAAATTTGCCCTCCTCTCTTGGGACTAGCTTAACATATTGCATTGCATTTCCTAAGTCATTAGTCATCAGCATGTTGCATATCATATGGCAACATTGAGCAAGTCATCCTCCTAAGTCTTGATCAGAAGATAAAGAGGTTAAGATGCAAGCTGAGGGTTTCATGAATTGATCATTGACCATCTGAGGATGTGTGATTCAAATTAGGGTTTCATGGTTCCTCAAGGAGATTGAGCATCATCTTGGTTGAAATGGTACATCATCATCATCATGGTTTTGTCATCACCAGGAGATTCCTTATGCTTGATCAGATATCTTGGGATTAGGGTTTTGACCTCTGGTCAACCCTAATCATCTGCATTGTGCCAATCAGGACTTGTCAAGGAGATGAGGTTTTCAATGGATATGGGGATCATCATATGATTATATTAAGCTTATGGAAGCTAGGGTTTCATCATTGAGCCATTTCATCAGGAGTTTGAGGCTCAGGTGGATCAATGCATGGCCAATTCATCTATCAGTCAAAAAAGTCAACTGTGGTCAACTGTGCCTGAATTGATGGATTTGGAGGTGGGAGAGGGTTAGAGACACTTCATTCATGTCTAAACAAGTTTCATTTGACATTTCAAACATCAAGAATGAAGAAAATAAAGTCAGATGGAAACTTTCCAAAAATAGAAAGTGACTTGTAATTGAAAATTGCCAAAAATGGAAAGTTTTTCTCCTCAAAATTACGTGTCCAAAAATGCTTCAAATGAAAATTTGTTCAACATGAAAGTTGTAGATCTTGCTCTCACCTTTCCAAAAAGTCCAAGAACACGAATTTTTCATTTGTGGTTGGCAAGATATGGATTGATCATTGTCCAAAAAAGTTGAATTTCAAAGTGGCATAACTCTTGAACCAAAAGGCCAATTCATGTGGTTCTTTTTTGAGCAAACTCCATTTGACATGCTTTATCATAATCCATCATCACATTTCATGAAAGCTCATCACATAAAAAGTCCATTTTTCAAGTGGACTTAATTTGAAAAATGGAGGGAAAAAGGTGTTTTTGTAAAATGTTCATTATTTTCACTCCATTCCTTTTGCACTAGCTCACATATGCTATTTGTAACTTGCTGCAACAAAGAATTTTCACTGTTACATTGGTTTGGCATAAGTGAGGTGAAATTACCAATTGTCCATTTAGCATAAAAGTGCATTTTCACTAATCCATTTCATTAGCACTAATCTTGATTAGAAACATCATTAACATAACATATAAAAGCCTAATCATAACTGTTTTCATCAGAATCATAACAGAATTTCAGATCTAGATCCAAAATTGCACAATTCTCTCAACTTTTCATCTTCACTTTTTTGCAATTTTCTTCAAAAGCCTTGCTTAGATCTTCATTGATTCATCATCTACATGCATTATTGAAGCTAATTAAAGCAAGATTTCTTCATTTCCAAGCCAAATTTTGGACTGTTAAAGTGAGGTGCAACAATGGCAATTCAAGATTTCATCAAGATCGTGCGTAATTGAGTAACAAGACTTGTTCCATTCACTTCTACAAGCATCATAGAAGTTCTGTTTTCACATTTCAAGGCCTAAAACGCGCGATTTAGCAACTGTCCTCAAATTAAGGTGAGTTTTCGACTTCAATGATTCTTGAAATTGATTGATGCTTTGGATAGATCTTGTTTAGTAGAGAATTCTGCACTTTGAACCACTAAATTTGGTTAAGAAACAAGGAAGTTATGATGATTTGAAGTTTCATGCATGTTTATGTTTGCTATCGAATTTTTTTTATTTAGGAGGAATTAGGCTAAAATAATTATAGATTCATGATGTGCGTTGTGAGACCTTTCCATTGATATAAAGTTTGTCCAATTTGGTGGAGATTTGTTCTTGGACCTATGAACATGAAGAACACATGATGAACATTCGAAAAATTTCCAGAAAATGCATTTTGATCCAAAATTCGTGCTACTGTTCATGGCCAGGATGTTAGCGCGCTACTGTTTTGAAATGTGACCTCACTTCGAGTCCTGGCCGTGGCATTTTCGTTTTTGCCTTATTGTATTTATTCCACATGACTTCACATGCCTTGTTTCATTTTTTTTTATTTTTTCATGACATTAGAAAATCCATATCTCATCCAATTTTTGTCCAAATAATGTGAGATTTTTTGTGGAATGATCCTTGTAGTCTCTACTATTTTTTGGTTATTTTTAATAAAATTGTGCACGTGTAATTTCTGGAATGGCCTAGGGTTTGTATGAACATGTTTTTGCTTGCACCTTGCTTGGTATTTTGCTCATGAGATGATGCCTAATTAGAAATTCATGAAATTTTTTGTGCTTAAACTAGACTCATTCCTGGTCATTTTGGTATGTGGTTTGTAATTTTTGAGTTCCTGGATTGAGAGTTATGATATGATCTTTAGAGGTGTTACAATTTGTGTGACACCATTCCTTGTGCATCTTCTTGATTTTATTTTTTGTGCTTATTTAACTTGAATTGAGCTGGATTTTTGCATGAGGATACTTGTGAATGTTGAGAATGCATGTGAATTTTTGCTGGAAAATCCATTTCCTATTTGATTGGGATTTTATTTGCTGTTTAGCCATTTGTGAACTTTTTGTGAGACATGTTTGTATTTGATTTATGAAATTCTGGTTATTAATTGGATGGACTTGAAATTTGGCATGAGTGATATAGACATGTTTAACTTCATTTTGGCTTTGGTGTGGTTCAGTTATCATGTGTCTTCACTGTTTTATGATCATTTGAAGTTGATGCATGTTTTGTGGCCTTGGTTGAGCTTGCTTTTGCATACCATGATTTGATGATTTTAATTTCCATACTTCCACTTATCCAATTACCATGATTTTTGGTATGCTGCTCATTGAATATGTTCTGTTTAGGAATGTTTTTTTGTGGAATTTATTGAGCCATTTTGGTATTGATTTGACTGTGATCATTATGTTTGCTCCATTGTGATTCACACTTGTACACTTTGACATGTTTTGTTCATAAAATAGATTTGGTGCATAGTTTTGATGTGAGACCAATTGGACTTTATTCTGGAGTGATTTATCTTGATTCTTGTTGAGTTTCACTTGCTGTTTTAAAATTTTCATCTCCTTTGGACCCTAGGCTTGTCCTAGTGGTCTTGTTTCTCATGTTTGAATGTGATTTTCAGGTTGAAGAAGCAAATGCTTTAAGGAGATTAATCCAAGTTGATTGAGTTTGGTTTATATGCTTGTTATGAACTAACTTGGTTTATTTTGTAGGATGCTTGGCTCACTTGAGTTGATTGTGCTTTGCGTAGTGCATTGTCTAATTATACATTGTCTGTTGATTCTTATCTTGTCTGTTTTGACTTTGTGATTGGTATACTGATTGAATTAGATTGATTTCAGGTACCTTAGTTGCTCTAGTTCATCTTTGAACTTGCTTTGTGCTGCTGCTTGGTTGTATAAACCAATTGAGGTAGAATTTCTTTTCTCCATGTAGTCTGGAAGACCTGGCCTGTTACTTGGCCAGACACCTGTCTGAAGTCCTCCTTAAGAGGCAATGCTTGTGATTGTTTATTTTTGTCCCCAAGTAGGAAAAGACCTTTGTTAAGGGAATTGGCAGACACAAGAGGTGTGTAGTCCACCTCCTGCTAATCTGTTGAGTCGTCCCTTGGCTCACATCACATGTTGATGCCTTGTGGACATTAACCCAAGATCAGTTGAGTCAGTGTCATAAGTGTAGAAGGGTTCCCACTTTCTGGACCCACACTTCTTTGTCTGAAGCTCTCCCTGGTCAGGGATAAGAGCTGTGAGGCACACCCCTCACTTCCACTTCATCTGGCTTCACCCTGACTCTCAATGTCAGGGTTAAGAGCTAACATCACCTGACACAGTTGTGTTGCTTTTGCAACTTAACCCTTGATTGAGCCCACCTTGTCTGGATATAGTGTGTGCTAATTGCGAATGTTTGCTTTGTTTTGATTATGCTTGCATGCTTTGCTTTGCCTGTTTAGGATTAGCTTGCTGCCTGTGCAAGTTAGGATAGAAACCATAACATAGGGCAATGATGCATGATAACATCTAGGCTCGAGTCCAGCTCCCTAGTAGTGTGTCTCCCTTTGTATCTGGTTAGAATTTCTTTCCCGTTCAGGGGAACTACGTCGCCCTGATCCTCATACCAGATGAGGTACGTAGGCAGGAGGTCGCGCGAGACCTCTCCGGGCACCCTTTTCTTTTTTTGAGTGTGTTGTGCTTGACAGCTATCAGGCTCGAGTTCCCGACTCCCTGTTAGTCTGTGCGTTTGCTTGACAGTTGCTAGGCTCGAGTTCCCGACTCCTTAGTAACTTATTGTTTGTTTCTTCTTGTGTGTCAGGATATGGATGTAAGACCAGCGATTGGCTGTCCGTATCCTGAGTGTGTTTGTTTGGTTCGGAAGCCAATGTAAGTCCAGCGATTGGCGTTCGGGTTCCAGGTTTGCCTGTGTTTGTGTGTGTCTTGTTTGGCGTGCGTGAGCCGAACTACGGCAGCTCTGATTCTCGTTCCAGACGAGATACGTAGGCATAGGATGCGATGTCCTAGCGAGCCCTCTCCCCTCTTATCCCACTTGTGTTGTCTTCAGTGTGTGTGTGTGATGTTTGTTTTAGCAACCTTTTTCTATCTTTTGAGCGTGGATCCCGTCGAGTACGACAGATGCGTAGGGGTGCTAATACCTTCCCTTCGCATAACCGACTCCCGATCCCATTCTCTTTGGTCGCGAGACCATGCTTTTTCCAGGTTTACTTCGAGCGTTTCCTTTCCCTCTTTTGGGATAAATAACGCACGGTGGCGGCTCTGTGTTGTTTTGTTTTAGCCCGCCGGTTGTTTTTCGCGGATGCGACATTGTGCAATAACATGATGCCATGAGGGATCTTAGGGTCAAAATTAGGGTCTTACAGATGCCCTTATTTAAGTTCATTCTAGCCGGAGGTATGAAGGTTAAAATCTTCGTCTCGACGAGATAGAATGAGCTTAAATAATATCAAAGAGACGAATTTTGGTCCCTAAGAGACCTCATGATGCAAATGTATGCATGCAAAATAAAATCTTCATGGTGAATAATTTCCACAAAGGAAAAGAAATCGGGAGATACTGAAGATCCATAGGAGTAACACACTCACTAGGGAGACAAAGACTCTGGGGAAAATAAGGTTAAAATGCGTGAGCAGGTCACGACTTGAAAACTTACTGGGAGACACGAAGGGATTCCACGAAAATAAATCGATGGAAAGACTCGAGCTGACGCAAAGATGCATGTATTGAGGAATATGCCAATACAACACAACTATCCATAAAGGATACATCGGATAAAATTCAGACTCATATGGGGATGCCCGTAAAGGACTCAGCTGAGGAAGAAACAACGAGATATTACCAGTTACTGGGTAATAAACTCAAAAAGAGACATGTTATCAAAACACCGGTTATTGGGTGAGAGAACAACACACTCAGGGAGAAAGAATATCTAAGACCGATATAAGGGTGAAAGATATCAATCGTCCGAAACATCTGAGGAGGACCCAAAAGGCACGTCTCAACTCGGGAAAATCTGACTCCACAGGGGATAAAAAGTCATAATAGGGAGCAGAAGGAAGGAACACCAGTGATACCGGTTACTGGGTATATAATAGGTGACCAACCAGGCGTGAATTGGGAACATATCCAAGACACTCATCATTCGAAAGGAGGGCTGAAAAAGCAAACTCGACTTACAGGATGGACATTCGATTCCACAAGGAAATACGAATCTTACTCGACTGGGGAAGAAAGAGACTTCGACTGAAGAGAGCATGAGATATATTATCTACTACCGTTATATGGGTAAAAACATAGATAACATACTCGCATGGAAGATTATCCGCAACCGGGTACTGGGTTAATAAAGGATAAATCGACCGAAAAGAAAGGACATCGGGATACCGGTTACTGGGTATAAAATAATGACCAATCAGAAAGAGAAACAATCATTACCAAACAAGGGTAAATGAAAAATGACTCGCTAGGGATAAATTGCTTGACAAAAGCAATTATCCAAGAGATATATCACCGACTACTGGGTGGTATACTTAAAAATGAAGGAATATCAATACCGATTACGGGGTAAAGATAATCAACAAAGAGGGGATTACATCTACCGGTTACTAGGTAGAAAACCACAGAAATAGGACTTACAACTACGGGTTACTGGGTAGAAGGCCACAAAATTCGCTGGGGAAAGGATGAACAATTACTGGTTACTGAGTAATTGAACAACTGAACCACAGGGAACTACAGGGGATAACAAGAAAGGAATCAATCTAGGAACAAACTAGAAAGACACAATCAAACAAGACTCAACCCGATGAGGATATAACTCAGGGGAGTAATTCCATCCCGATACATAACTGGGGTGGAAACTGAAACAATAATCATCCACGAGGACATAACTCAGTGGGGAAGAAAGAAGAAAAGATAGACACTTTCTGCCTATGGGGCTGACTCTATATGGAGAGGTCAGACACAAACATCTGCTTGGGGAAGAACATTTCACCAATGGCAGGAGATAACAAGCAAAGATATATGGAAAAGAATGCATCATGAATGTCTGAATGCTATGATTATGCATGTATATGCATGATTTGTGTATAATTAATGTTGACAAACAGACATATCTAACACAAACAAGTCCAAGAATCACGAACAGACACTCGGCAAACATCTCGATAAGAAGGGCGAAGCCTACTGGAGAACTCAACTTGGGAATAACCCGAGAAGGATGAAAATAAATCATTGGGGATATCAAACCCTATCCCAAAGCTACACTCGCTGAGGATACAAAGAAGGTGTATTTAGGAGCAACGAAAGAAGATGATCAAACAGAGAACTCAACTCTGATGGGGATTATCTCTGGAATAAGAGTAAACAAGGGAAGACTTTTAACCATAGCTGGGGATAGGCAAAGTCAAAGCTTCCAACTGCAGGAGATAACACTCTGCACAGGAGAAGTCTTCCAGGAGCAAACGATCCTGACATAAGGAAGATGCAGAACATCTGTCGGGGAGTTTCCATCAACTCTCTTGGGGACAAGTGGTTTAAGTAACAATAAGATCCGCCGGAGAAGAAGTTCTACTAGGGAAGCTTATTAAGGAATGATGTGAAACTCCATAGGGAACAACCACTAATCAGATGTACATCAATCAAAACACTCCCTTTTATCTGCCGGAGAGGAAACTCTACAAAAGGGAATAATAGCATTTTGCTCCACTGGGGAAGGAAATAATCATTTTCACCACCAGCTCTTAATGCTAGAAGAAATCTTCAGACTCGGAGGAGATACAAACATCAAATTCTGATCTGGCAACCCTACCAGGGACAAACTGTAAATGCTCTTGAGGAAACTACCCTTGTTGGAGAAATTGGAAATGAATCCTTCATCAACAAGCGATATACCGAGGGTATCTCTTTTCAAAATAAATGAAATGGGAGATAAGCCCTTCATCCATTGCACTAGGAAACTTCCTGTTGAGGAGACAGTTATCTAGAAAGGTAGCTCTGCAGGGAACACATGCTTACTCCATTGAAGATTCTTACTCAGGCTGGGGAAAGACAAACTTCCTCGTGAGTAGACAATTGAGACAAGGAATATTTTAAACTTAAAGCATATCAAATTTTATCAATCTACAAGGGATTTTAGGTTAGTCCACACAAGGGATGACAACCATATAAATGATAAAACACAAATACTAGTGCCTGATATAGAGGGATACACGTCTCTAAAGTATCGAGGCAAAAATTGGAAAAGAAAGGATCATTCACAAATCAACTATATACCAATCATGGATTGCCAAAACTCCGCAGGAGAAACAAGTATGTACACACAAATAAACTATCGTGAATGTATTGGATGAACATCCAAAAATCCTGCTAGGGGAAGGCAATCCATAAGACAGATCAATTCACTGCCATCAAGGAGAACTTCTCATACCAGACTCTCTGGGAAGCTAATGATGTATTACTCTTTCTGCACTCGGTTGAGGAGACAACTTGAAAGCTGATGAAGAGGATATAAGGAGCAAGAACACCAGAATATGAACAAATGTCTTACCCTTTGGTGATCATACTATCCTTGGGAAAGCACTGAGGACATTCCACTTATCCTTTCCGTCATTGTGAATGTTCACTTTGTTTAAAACAGATTATTCATGAAAACTTTATTTGTTTAAAATACTGATATTTATCAATTAAAACATGCAAACATTTGTTAAACAGAAACAAATAAGAGTGCAAAGAATTGGATAAAGGCTCAAATTCATTTAAGAGAATGGTAGTCCGCAAATGGCGAGACTCCATGGATCTTTACAAATTTGAAATTGGGGATATACATGGAAAATGGATACATTGAACATAATGACCGTTTCTCCACCAACTCTGAATCCACTGTATTCGAAACTTCAGTTTGATGACGACTGAGCGAGAATCTTTGACAAATGACAGTTGTAGAACAAAGTTTTGTCAGGATGCAGTTACTTGCCAAATCACTAATTTTTGCTTAGATTTCCCCAGGGTGAGGTACTCAATCAAGCGGGATATATATTCATTTTTTTTATGTCTCTAACTTTTGTCTGGATCGCCCTTTCGGATTTTTAATCCACCGAGACGCTCATTTTTGCCTAAGCCGCCCTTTTGGGTTTTCAACTTAGTGAGTCATTCTGTCTTTATTTTTTAGGCGAAGTATTTCTTGACTGCATCTGAATTCATAGGACGAGTGAAATCCTCCCCATCCATAGTTTTGAGCAACATAGCACCGCCTGAAAATGCTCTCTTAACAACGTATGGACCTTCATAGTTTGGAGTCCACTTGCCCCTGGAATCGGGTGTGAAAGACAAGACTTTCTTGAGCACGAGGTCACCTTCTCGAAACACACGAGGCTTGACCTTCTTATCAAAGACTTTCTTCATCCTTTGTTGATATAACTGGCCATGGCACATGACAGTTAATCTCTTCTCTTCAATCAAATTCAGTTAGTCATAACGAATTTGAACCCATTCAGCCTCAGCCAACTTGGCTTCCATCAAGACTCTCATTGATGGGATTTCGACCTCTACGGGGAGCACAACCTCCATGCCATATACAAAGGAGAAATGGGTTGCCCCTGTTGAAGTGAGGATGGATGTACGATAGCCATGCATAGCAAACGGCAGCATCTCATGCCAATCCTTGTACGTAACAACCATCTTCTGAATAATCTTCTTGATGTTCTTGTTAGCAGCTTCAACAACCCCATTCATCTTGGGTCTATAGGGAGAAGAATTATGATGTGCAATCTTGAACTCGTTACACAGCTCTTTCATCATCTTATTATTCAAGTTAGATCCATTATCAGTAATGATCTTGTATGGCACACCATATCGGCATATGAGTTGGTTCTTGATAAACCTCACAACCACCTGCCTGGTCACATTTGCATATGATGCCGCCTCAACCCACTTGGTGAAGTAATCAATGGATACGAGAATAAAACGGTGACCGTTTGACGCCTTAGGCTCAATCATGCCAATCATGTCAATTCCCCACATGGAGAAAGGCCATGGTGAGGAAATAACATTCAGAAGCGTCGGGGGAATATGAATCGTATCCGCATAAATCTGATACTTGTGGCATTTCTTCACAAACTTGCAATAGTCAGACTCCACTGTCAACCAATAGTAGCCTGCTCTCAACATCATTTTCGCCATGGCATGTCCATTGGAATGAGTACCAAATGAACCCTCATGGACTTCAGTCATCAACAGGTCTGCTTCGTGTCTATCCACGCATCTGAGCAGAACCATATCAATATTTCTCTTGTAAAGCACATCACCATTAAGGTAGAAACTGCCAGATAATCTCCTCAAAGTCTTCTTATCTTTAATAGATGCCCCAGGCGGGTAAGTCTGACTTTGGAGAAAGCACTTGATATCATAATACCATGGCTTATCATCTTTCACCTCCTCAACTGAAAACATGTGAGCTGGTCTATCCAAGCGCATCATGTAATCTTTGGGACTTCATTCCAATAATTGACAGCAATCATTGAAGCAAACGTAGCGAGAGCATCCGCCATCCGATTCTCATCTCGAGGGATATGATGGAAGTCAACTTTAGTAAAGAAAGTTGAAATCCTCCTCGCATAATCTCTATATGGGATGAGGCCAGGCTGATTCATCTCCCATTCCCCCTTAATCTGATTAACAATAAGGGCCGAATCGCCATAAACATCAAGATATTTGATCTTAAGATCAATACATTCTTCCAAACCCATAATACAGGCCTCATATTCCGCCATATTATTCGTGCATTTGAAAGTTCGCCTTGCTGTAAAAGGAAAATGTGTGCCTTGAGGAGTAATAATCACTGCCCCAATACCATTTCCATACTGATTGACAGTGCCATCGAACACCATACCCCATCGGGAACCAAGCTCTGGCCCTTCATCGAGCGTAGGCTCATCACAATCTTTCATTTTCAAATACAGAATCTCCTCATCAGGGAAGTTATATTGCACAAACTGATAATCTTCAATTGGTTGAATCACCAAATGGTCAGCCAAGATACTACCTTTAATGGCTTTTTGAGCTCGATACTCAATATCATACTCAGATAACAACATCTGTCAACGGGCAATTCTCCCGGTTAAAGCAGACTTCTCAAAGATATACTTGATCGGATCCATTTTGGATATCAACCAAGTTGTATGATTCAACATATATTGGCGTAAACGCTTAGCGGCCCAAGCCAAAGCACAACATGTCTTCTCAAGCATTGAGTACCGAGACTCACAGTCGGTGAACTTCTTACTCAAGTAGTATATTGCACATTCTTTCTTTCCTGATTCATCTTGCTGACCAAGGACACAACCCACCGAATCATCAAGCACAGTCAAGTACATGATCAATGGTCTCCCTTCAACAGGCGGAGACAGAATCGGAGGTTCAGACAGATACTCTTTGATACTTTCAAAGGCCCTTTGGCAATCCTCGGTCCAATCATGACGCTGATCTTTCTGGAGGAGCTTGAATATAGGCGCACATGTGGCAGTCATGTGGGATATAAATCTCGAAATGTAATTCAAGCGGCCAAGAAAACCTCAGACTTGCTTCTCTGTTTTGGGCGCAGGCATCTCTTGTATTTCTTCGACCTTGGCAGGATCAACTTCAATACCTCTCTCCCTGACAATAAAGCCCAATAACTTGCCGGAACGGACTCCAAATGTACACTTGTTCGGATTCAAGCGGAGTTTGTACTTCCTCAAACGCTAGAAAAGCTTCAACAAGTGTTCTACATGTTCAACTTCCGTTTTCGACTTTGTAATCATATCTTTGACATATACCTCGATCTCCTTGTGCATCATGTCATGAAATAAGGTAGTCATAGCACGTTGATACGTGGCTCCAGCGTTTTTCAAACCGAAGGGCATCACTCGATAACAGAATGTTCCCCAAGGTGTGATGAATGTTGTTTTCTCCATATCCTCGGGTGCCATTTTAATCTGATTATAACCGGAAAATCCGTCCATGAATGAAAAGACTTTGAATTTAGCCGTATTATCTACCAACGTATCAATGCGTGGTAGAGGAAAATCATATTTTGGGCTAGCTTTATTCAAGTCACGGTAATCCATGCACATTCGTACTTTTCCATCTTTTTTAGGTACATGCACAATATTGGCCACCCATTGAGGATATGTAGAAGTCACTAGAAACCCCGCATCAAAATTTGCTTATGAACTTCCTCTTTAATCTTCACTGCCATATTAGGATGAGTTCTTTTGAGCTTTTGCTTCACAAGCACACACTCAGGCTTCAACGACAAGAAATGTTGCACGATATCAGTATCTAGACTAGGCATGTCTTCATACGACCAGGAAAATACGTCGACATATTCTCGTAGCAACTCAATCAACCCCTTCTTAACAGACTCTTCAAGGAGTGCCCCATTCTTTACTTCACGAGTGCAGTCTTCAGACCCCAAGTTGACTGTTTCCAGATTCTCAAGATGTGGTTGAATGATCTTCTCCTCGTACTCAAGCAGATGGGTAATCTCATCAGGAATCTCTTCAACATCATCTTCTTCTGCCTCAAATACAAGGAACTCAAAGTTGGGAGATGGTGTTGGATCATTATGTTCAATGGGTTTGATCAACCTGCATAATGATTTTGAGTATAAAAGAGATTTCAGAATTCAAACAAGGCAAATCATTATGCAGATGAAAAGATTGATTTTATTCTCTTTTTTAGGGTTTTATAGTGATCACCAATTTCATGTGAAAAGCAAAAATGAAAAATAATTTGAAAAACAAACATTTAACATGCGATTATTAAATGAATATCATTGTATTAATCAATTATGCCAACAATGTCTTCACTTCTCCTTTTGGCATGGGAGAAGGGTTTTAAACAGGAATGAACATATTACGTTGACTTATGGATAACTGTTGGAACATCAACAGCGACCCAATTATTGCAGATCCCGCCAGGTATGACAAAGTTGTCGAGGTCTTCCTCTTCATCTTCTTCAATGACGGCAACAGCTTCGCGATCTCTATCGGTGTGGATGAAACCTCCACTCTGAAACAGCCCAAGATCATTGTAAACACCGGAAGAATACCATATACCAGCCCGGGATTTATTATCTTCAATCTTTATCATTTTCCCCAAACCATTAGGTGCGCCATGCTCGATGGCCAACTTCGCGTCATTGTAGGAGACAAATGAAGAAATTCCTTTCCTAAAAGGCTCAGCAATAGATAAGGCTTGGAATGGAGTTCCAACCTCATCCTCAACATCGATGTAGGAAAAGGAAGATAGATGGCTGACCAAGAGAGCCTTCTCTCCCCCTATCACCACCAACTTCTTGTTCTTGACGAACTTCAACTTTTGGTGTAGGGTGGATGTCACGGCGCCTGCCTCGTGAATCCATGGTCTACCAAGTAAACAGTTGTACGACGGATGTATGTCCATAACTTGGAAAGTGATCTGGAAATCACTAGGTCCAATCTTGATCGGGAGGTCTAATTCACCGATCACAGTCTTGCGCGATCCATTGGAAGCTTTTACTACCACTCCACTTTGCCTCATGGGAGATCCCTGATATGAAAGTTTGGCGAGAGTGTACTTTGGCAATACATTAAGTGATGACCCTGTATCCACCAACACATTGGACAGGGCATCGTCTTTACAGTTCATAGAGATATGTAAGGCCAAATTGTGGTCTTTTCCCTCCTCGGGAAGATCATCGTCGGAGAAGCTCAAATTGTTGCAGGCAGTTATATTTGCAACAATGCTATCAAACTGTTCAATTGTGACATCATGATCCAGATATGCCACGTCCAGCACCCTTTGTAACGCTTCACGATGTGGCTCTGAATTCATCAACAAAGATAGGACAAATATCTTTGATGGAGTTTAAAGCAACTGCTCCACAATGTTGTACTCACTCCTCTTGATGAGCCTCATCATCTCATCACCGTCCTCTCTCAATATGCCAGACTAGCCAACTAGGATAGGAGTTTTATTAATTTTGACAACAACAGGGTCAACACCCTTCACAGCAGGAATGAAATGATTTGAAGAAGAAGTCCTCACGGGACCGACAGAACTAATAACATCTCTCTTCACGACGTCTTCATGGGATTTCGGCTGAGCCAAGAAAACACGACCATTACGGGTCACTCCACTAACATCGGATATGCTTACAACAGAGGTTGAGGGCAACGACACCTCCTTCCCATCTTCCAGCATAACATCATTGTAACGGTACGGGACCGCTTTATCCGACTCATACGGGATAGGGCCCGCTGACTTTATCACAAGAGTTGGCACCACCTTCCTTTTGCTGCCATCATACTTGATGACAACAGGATCAGGAATATTGAACACAGGAGTGATAACATCAACTTCATCCTCATTACGATTTTGAAGTATCTCGATCATCCCTTGGTCTAGCATCTCTTGGATGTCCCTTCTTATCTTGTGGCATCTTCTTTCATTGACAGTGCAAACATGGCACCTATCGTGATCGTGCTCATAGTGACTGTGCTCACACAACAACCTATGCATTTCCACTAGGACTTCTTTATATCATTCACATAAAGGACCTTATATTTGCCAGGGCAACCCTGGACCATGTTGACAGCTGCCTTCCCATGCTCGGGCAATGGGTTCTTCTTAACATTAGGGCCTACATCCTCAAAAAGTAGTATCCCACTCCTCACAAGGTCTTTCACCTTCATCTTTAACGGAAAGCAGTTCTCCACATCATGTCCGGGCGCACCGGAATGATACACACAATGAAGTTCAGGCTTGTACCACCATTGAGGATTGGCTGGCACAGCAGGAGGATCACGTGGAGTTATCAACTTCCTATCGATCAAGGAAGGATACAATTCAGCGTAGGTCATAGGAATCGGGTCAAAAGTCACCCTCTTCCTCTCATAATTGCTGGTGTTGCTATTGTTATTGTGAGGCTGGTAAGCCTGTTGTTGTTGACGAGATTGTTGTTGTGGTTGTTGAGCTTCTCTGAAAATAGGTGCTATATGAGCCACCTGGTGTTGGTTGACGACTGGTCGCACTTCCTTCCTCCTCACAGAGGGTCTTCTTTTACTATGGGAAGAAACAACATGAGTCTCCCCTTCCTTCTTCCTGGAAAATCCTCCATACTTCTTTGCCGAAGAATCATCATGGGATAGACGTCCTTCACGAACTCCCTCTTCTAGCCTCATCCCCATATTTACCATTTCGGTAAAGTCCGAGGGAGAATTAGCAATCATGCGCTCATAATAGAAAGAGCTCAAAGTCTTCAGAAAGATCTTTGTCATCTCCTTCTCCTCCAATGGCGGCACTATCTGAGCTGCCAATTCCCTCCACCTCTGGGCATATTCCTTGAAGGTTTCCTTATCTTTTTGGGACATCGCCCTCAGTTGATCTCTGTCCGGAGCCATGTCCATGTTGTACTTGTATTGTTTCACAAAAGCCTCTCCTAGATCATTGAAAGTGCGGATGCTTGCACTATCTAGCCCCATATACCAATGGAGCGCAACACCTGTCAGGCTATCCTGGAAATAGTGAATCAGTAGTTGATCATTATCTGTCTGGGTCGACATCTTATGGGCATACATCACAAGATGACTGAGTGGACACGAGTTACACTTATACTTCTCAAAGTCAGGCACTTTGAATTTGATTGGGATTTTCACATTGGGCACTAAGCACAGTTCAACAACACTCTTCCCAAACAGATCTTTGCCTCTCAGCATTTTCAGTTCCTTGCGTAGCTCAAGGAATTGGTCCTTCATCTCATCCATCTTCTCATAAACGTCTGTGCCTTCAGATGGCTCAAAGTGATAGATGTTGTCTTCTACACGCGGCAAAGTATGCACAACGGGAGGTGGCACAGACATGACCGGGCTAGATACCGACATAGAATCAAAAGTGGGAGCGAAACCCTCTGGCACAAAATTGGGTGGCATTCCCCAAGGGAATCCAGCAGACAGATTCAGAGCAAAGTGGGCGGTAGCAGCAGGCACTGTAGAGGTAACCACTTCAGAAATGACAGTCCTCATGGGAGGAGTTGCAGGAATTGGAGAAGCTTGGCTCTGAGCAGCAAGAACTAACTCCATTATGGCAGTCAGTCGGGCAATCTCCTCTTTCAAATCTCGGTTCTCTTGCTCAAGGTGTTCCATGATCTTTGAATGATTGACTCGAGTGTTGTACCGTTGAGTCAGCTTGTCTTCAAAATAAATGAAGAGCAAAGAGTTAGACCACTGTATCAAGAACTCGGAACCAAAACCTGCTTATGCATATGATGCATGCAATGCTCGTGCATATGATTTGTTTTTAATCGGAGGAACTTTATAAAGATCTATTTGCAAATGTTTTGAAAATATTGAACTTTTTGAGACATATGTGGAATACTCATAGCAATATAATATTTGGAAACTTTTTACACCAAAGAAGTAGTACAGTCTCGGTAACCAAATACAATACAAGAGAAAAGGAGAATAAACATCCTATGGAGCCCTAGAAGCAGTCGTCTAAAGCCTTCGAGATCGGAAAATACGTCGCACGAAGCTTCTTCACCTCCCTCTCATAAGCTACTTCCATGTCGGCATTCTCCTTGGTGAGCTGATCATATCTCTTCTTCCAAAACCTAGATGAGTGAGGAAGGAGAGAAGTAACCACATCATCGGGTTCATCAATAACCTGATGCTCTAGAAACTCGATCATTGCATCCTTATCCTTGAGTTGTTAAAGAAGCTCCTCACGCTCACGAACCCAAGCACGCGAACGGTCTTCGTCTCTCAACTCCTCTACTCCTTTATTAGGGAGGGTTGAAGGCCCAACCATAACCATAGGGGTAGGTCTCGGATACTCATACGGCATGCAGTATTCAAGGGCTCTCTTCCTTACCCAAGAGGTGTAAGGCTCCAAAGCAACACAATTTCTTGGACCAAGCTCATTCCTCCCTTTCCTATGAACCTTGCGCCAGGCGCGAACCATCCTATCCTTTAGGTTTTGGGGATCTTTACCCTCTTGAAAGAATAAACCTTTCAATGAAATGTTGTTAGGTTTATCCTTTAAGGGGAACCCAAGCTGACAGCGAGCCAAAGCAGGGTTGTAGTTAATTTCACCATATCTACCAAGAAGAGGTACATTAGAGAACTCACCACAAGAATCAATAATCTTAACGTCATCATAAACACGATTATACCAAGAGATATCATCATTAGTGAGAGACATAAGTCTCATGGACCACCGTAGACATCCCTTGTTCTCCTTGAAGGCAAGCGTCTGAGGCAAGTGCAAAATAAACCACTTGTACAACAGAGGCAGACAACATACAATAGAACCACCACCTTTTGCATTCCTCATATGCAAAGAGACATAAGTGTCACCCAACAAAGTCGGAACGGGATTAAGAGAAGAGAAAATCCTAATAGCGTTCACATCCACGAAGTTGTCGATGTTGGGAAATAACACTAGCCCATAGATGAGGAGTACAAATATGGCTTCAAAAGCTTCCTTACTCATGGCCTTCCCAAACAAGGTAGCTTTGGCAATTAGAAAATCAGACGGGAGACCTTGAATTCCACCCTTGGTAGTCATATTGGCAACAATGTCGGATACCTCCACGTGAAGCATGTCAGCAATCTCTTGAGAAGATGGAATCTTTTCCAAACCACTGAACGACAATTGGTCAAGAATAGGTATACCCACATGATAAGCGTACTCCTCTAATCTAGGCACAAGCTGGAAATCCGGAAAAGTGAAGCACCGATACAGAGGATCGTAGAATTGCACCAACACACTCATCAGACCCTCATCCACCTTGGTAGAGAGAATAGCTAGAAGCTTCCCATGGCGAGCTTTGAACTCCAAGGGCTCTAATACATAAGATGTAAGACGCCTTAACTCTCTAAAGTCGGGTTGTCTGAAACTGTACTTCTTCGTATTCCTTCTTTGCTTTTCCATGTCTGAAAATTTGCAAATAGACCTTTTAAGTTCCTTGTAAAAATCTTATTGTCGATGACATGAATGCAGATGAATGCATGGATGCAACAAACACACTCAAGGATCAAGCAAGTCACACCACACAAAGGTCACGGGATGACTCAAGTCATCGTCAGTATCAATCATCCATTTTGGTGGATTATGGTTTACACCTTATCAACACCCAAGTTCCATTGATTTTGAGGATATACGAGAACGGATCGACCGCGAATCACGAGTTTTTTGTGAGTCACGAGCATGGAGTCTTGGTTAAGAACCACCCAACGGGAGTGTACTATGGTTAAACCTGACAATCATGTTCTAAAAGGTTCCCATAGTCATCATCCCATCTTTCGGATATTATCGGATAAAACGACTACTCGTCCTCCAAAAATATTATCGAGAGGGACTCTTATGAGTGTAGTATCGCGTAACAATCGCCTAAAGTCTTACACTTGAAAACAACCTTCGCACTATGTCCTAAAATAGGCCAAGATGGGCTAGGTATCTAAGGTCCTTGGTTTCTAGGGTTCCTATTGGAAAGAGTAATGCCTAACCACGACTACTCGTGTGACATTAGTGATCCTAATAAGACCTCCACCAAGTGAATGGACTTGCAAGTTAACTTGTTAAGGACTAACTCCACACAAGTCAACAAGACTATGCCATTCTCCTATCATAAGTGCACTCGGGTTCGGGTATAGAACTCATCTCACAAGAAACCACCAAGCATACAGGCAATTAACATATCAAGCAATTAATACATTACAAACAATACATTCATCCCGAATTTGCACAAAAATATGCCACAAATAAATATAAACACATAACACATATAAGCAAAAAGTAGGCTAAACCCACGGGACTTGTGTCTGTCCCCAGCAGAGTCGCCACTTTTCTGTAGCGGGGTTTTCGTTACCTTTAGGTTTAGTGACTAAACCAAAAGTCAACATACAATTCAAGTCGCCGCCGCACTTTTATTTGTCCAAAGGAAAGGCTAAAAAAGCGAACAAAAGCCAAGTAAGAAGTTTTTCAAATAAAAAAACTAATAAAAATGTCAGAGATCTAGGAAAGGGGGTTGGTTATGAAATGGGAAGGTTTTACGCACCCAAAACATCCTTAGTACTCTAAGGGAACCTATTTTGCAAATATGTGTTGTAGGTTGGTATTTATGAAAAGATTTGTGCAAAAGATTGGAGGGATGAGAAGAGAATAAATTATATTTACAAGTTTTGTTGTTTGAATGGATGAACCCATTGCCTACGTACCATCACAAAGGAAGATCAAAACCTCGTAGTTTGTGGTAAAAATTTCAAAGATTGGTGAATTGATTTTAGTCAAAAGCCTTAAGGTCTTTTTTTATCAAAAGGGAGAAAACTCAACCTAAACCAACAATCCACCATGCGAGGAAGGCTTCAACATGCTAGTGAGGGGTTAACCCTATAATAAGCACGGAAGACTTATAATCCAACACTAAGGATGAGGTGAGATTTACATCAACCACTATGATAACTCAAACATATGACTAATGTTTTTTGAAAAGGTTTTAACAAGTGGCCATTGGAACCATAAAAACAACTGGAAATGGGTTATATTTACAAGTTAAGTTTATTTACAAAATGAGGTCAAAGTTGGATTAAAGTTTATTTACAATGAGTATTTATGAAAAGGGTTTTGAAAAGTCAAAGGCATAAGGCCTAGGTTTCTAATTTGAAATAAAGTCAAAGTTTTAAAAATGATTGTTGGCTTGGTAGAGGGGGGGGGGGGGGGGGGGAGAGAAAGGTTATTCCTAAAGCATACAAAGATAAGAGGGGAAAGATAACCCTTGGAGTTCCTTTTCTTGGAGTCATAGAGATGACTCAAGATGCTCATTTCTTTAGATTTAACACACAAAACAAGCAATCAATAATTGGAATTCAAGCTCCTAGGATCTCCATTTGGCTTGGCTCTTAACTTGGCTACTCATGACAATGGTCCTCTTTTCGCAATCTTGAGATGAGGTTCCTATCACACAAAAGCACACATCAAAAAGCTCACAACATGATAAAGGGAATGGACAAAGAATGAGTTTGAGGAGAAGTCCTTTGAGGTCAACTTTGAATTTTAGCATTCTAAAGGCATGAGGCCTAGTTGCTCTTCAACATATTTTGCATTCTAAAGGCATGAGGCCTAGTTGCTCTTGAACTCCTTTAAGCATGGGTGAATCCTAATTATAAGTCCTTTCTCTTTTTGCATTTTGGTTCACATCAAAACAAACACAAACAACACAAAATAGCAATATATTTATACACAATAATGGGCTCAAATGAGCAAAAGAAAAATGACATAAACATAAAATATGTGCTCAAGTGAGCAAAGATGAAAATCAAGATGAATAATGAGCAAGAAATAAATGGCATTAAAAGTAAATGACAAGAATTTAAAAGCTCGAATTAAACTTAGTAGCTAGTAGAGTTATGTTAGCTTTGTCATGAGACAATGTAGCGCTATGTTAAACAATTATAAGTGGACAAATATAGTAGCCACACCTATCTGAGGCTGGTCAATAAGAATATAGGCAAAGAACACAAGTTAGAGGTCATGACTAGTAAGCCAAGCTCCATAAACTTCCCATGCCAAACAAAAAGGGAAGGACCTTGTATTGACTTTTGATTATTTGCTTGACCAAGAAGTAACCTATCTTTGACACAAAATAACTCACTTGATCATGGATCAAGTTGAATTTGGTTTGGATCAAAGAAGATTAAACTTCTATTTGTCAAGGCCAACCTCAAGACTTTAACTCATTGGCCATTGAGGGAAAGAAAGGGATGAAGATGAAAGGGAGGGGGTAAGAAGACAGCAACCAATCCCAATTGATCAAGGGATAACTCATCCTTGATCAAATTCATTCATCTTTCTAGGTGATGATCCTTAAGGATTCTCAAACCACAAGATCCAATGAATTTGATCAAAGTTGAACCAATTCAACCTTGATTAACACCAAACAGAAGAGGAATGAATATAACAAGTCAAGAAGTCAATAATATTTTTTTGGTATTTTTTGAATTAAAAGAAAATACAAATAAAAAATAAACAAACAAAGTTGAACCTCAAATTCAATTCAAAGCAACTTTAAAAAGTCCAATTAAATTTTCATAGGTTCAACATAGTCAAACAAACTTTGACTAATTTTCTCACAAATTTTTAAAGTCAGAAAGCAATTAATCAATTAAAAACAACCAAAAAATAGCATAATATGAATTAAAATTTCAAATAATCTCAAAACAAACAAGAAGTTGTTGAGACTATTTTTTATTGACTTATCATGATCCATATGCTATGAAAATATTTTTGTATTTTTTAAATGTCAGAAGGCATTTTAAAATGAATTAAAATCATTAAAAACCAAATAATTCATGAAAAAATATCAAATGAAGTCACAAAAATAATTAAAAATCATAATATGAAACTAGATTTTTCAAGAAAGTTGGTCTCATATTTTTCTGACTTCATATGAATTTTTAATGAATTATTGAAAATGAAATGAATTAAAAGAAAATAAAAAGAAAATGAAATAAACGAAAAATGCTGAGCCACCGGATCCATTTCATTAATTGACATGGCACACTGCACGGCTTGGATCTGATGATGCACGGTGGGCTCAAGTCAACAGCGAAACACAATGCATTAAAACAAGTAATTAAAATGGACGCATGAGATTAGATCGTGAGAGAGAGAAAGATCCAAGGGTTATGGTTAACACACATGGTGGTGGCGGTGGAAACCACCGTCTTCTCCGGCCAACCAACAGATTCCGGCCAGATTTGTAGAAAAATAAATCTCATCAAAAATGAAAAACGAGGACATGGAAATGAAGCTCATGTGATGTAGATCATCACTGTACCATTAGATTTCTTTCATTCTTCCTATATTGAGAGAAAGATGAAGGAGAAAATCATGGTGTCCACACGGATTGTTCATGAAATGGCAAATTCAATGCACCAAAAGCTTGCCTCAAGTATGAGGACTTCAGAGAACCACAGAAACATAAGAATACTACATAGAATCGTGAGTTTCAGATCCAAACAGTTTGAGTTTATACCTTCAAAATGGTGAGCTTCTGGCCACGAATTCTTTAAGCTTTTTGCTCCTTTTTGATCTCTGAATGTAGGGAGGATGATTGGTTAAGGAATCTAGCTTTGAAACTCAACTAATGTTGCTGAATTTCAAGCTCAAAAATACTGAAAAATAATGAGTGATTCCTTTGATGAGGGTTATGATCTCAGTTCTGCAGCATGTGGGATCTCCAAAAGGTTGTGAAATGAAGCTCATGAGGCCCTTATTTATAGGTAATTCTTCTGAATTCACACTTTGCTCATGTGCATGAGATTTGAAATTTTGAGTGCATGGGCCTTTGTGGACGTGTGAGAGGCCCATGAATGGATGAAGGAGCTTGCTGAGATCATATGGAAGGCATGTGGTCATGCACAAGGAATGAAGAATGCTTGCACTTCAAGCTTTAACATAAAATATAAAAAATGCACATAAATGAAAAGAAATTCGAATCTCCTAAATGGTAGATCCAAATGACTATTGTGAGTAATGGTTGGAAAGCTTTTGAAATAAGGAACAAAAGTCATGTTGGGAAAAAAACCATTTGACATGTACAAATTGATCAAGACTGGCTTGGAAAGTTCAAATGTAAAACATGTTCAAATCATTTTGAAAAAGTTAACCAAAAGCAAGCTTGATCAAACCCCTCTGTCCTTATGATACAAGCTTCCAATGAAAAAATCTCCAACATAAAAGTTATAGATATTTTCAAGATGGTCAATATAGACTCAAATTTTGCATCATTTGGATTTTCTATGACAAAGTTATGGGTATTTGAAGTTAGGTACTTTTTCATATTCAATGAATTAGGTCCAAGATGACCTATAATGGTTTGCAATATCTCATGTATTTCCTTTAGGATTATGAAGTTTTGTCCAACATAACATTTGAAATAGACATCTCTATATTTCCAATTCCTTAGGTCTCACCTCAAAATCATAAAAATTGAGAAAGTTATGCCCTTAGCAATTTGACCCAAAATTAGGGTTTCAGTCAAAATGACCTATAACGTTTTGAAATGAATGATGACCTTAAAAGCTTCAAATGAATTTTTTAAGAACATGAAATCTGTTCATATGGTTCTTAGTAACAGTTTTTCATTTTGGGGTCATCTTAATTTGACAAACACATCAAAAATTATAGCTCATTGAACCTCAGCTTAGTAAGATGACTTGACTGGTCAACTTTTCAAAGTCAAACTTCCAATATTGATGAATAAATGATTGAGGGGCCTAAAATAGGATCATATATGCATAAAATGATAAATGAAAGAACTTCCCTTGATTAAATTTGATCATAGGTTGAGATTGCTTCATGGGCAAGGTACGGTCAAAGCACAACGAAATCAGGGTTTCCTTGGGAAACAATCGTCAAGCCCTTTGGGTTATCTTGATCAAATTGGCAAATTGAGATACTTGAGAGACATATATTATCATTAGGAACTTTGTGGACCATTGTCATGCTTTTTCTCATCTTCATCTAGCTATTGCATTGGGCTTAGGAGCCTCCTAGGAGCATTGTGGAGAACATGATCACTTGAGCTTCAAAACAAAAAGAGTTAGTGACATATTTTTATGCTTTTGGTTAGTAATCAAATAAGAAAAGCAATAACATACAATACAAGCATGCTTGGTGGTCTCAAATCACTCTAACAAGTCCCAACCCTAGGGTTAAGGAGCCAAACATGCTATGATCCTTGAGGCAATGCACTTCTGCAATAACATGATGTCATGAGGGATCTTAGGGTCAAAATTAGGGTCTTACACATATTTCATTTAAAATTAACACACTTCTTCTAAGTATAAACAATGAGTGATTCGCTCAGAAACTCCAAAGACAATACACTAAGTAAAGTTAACAAGGAAGTGAATGAATATGTTGTGAGAAAGCTTAAGTTTCAGTCGAAAAAGGCTGGGGATTCAAGAACAAAGACAGGTTCATCAGCAAGAGCATTGAAGGTGAGAAAACCATGTGTAGCAAAGAAGATGAGAAGGCTTCAAATGAGCCCGGATTCACCTTCTGATTATGGTTCAGATGCTGATGAGATTGATTTTGACTGGTCAAACTTCCTCAATCGTTGTGCCTTTTTTCTAGAAGAATTTGGAGAAGGTTATGTAAAGTATGTCATTTGATCTATAGATGGAATTCAGTATTTGTACCCCCCTTTTTAATGATAATATGCCTTTTTGTTTTCTTCTTGCCTCCAACACTTTAATCACTTGCATCCATATCACTTAACCCCAAGAAGAATAACTTCAAATAAGTTTTCTCAACCATTCCAACTAAACAAAATATTCATAAGTGAAAATGGAAAATAAAATAGAATTTAATTTTATCCAGAAACATTTGAATCCCAAAGATAACACAATCGTTTTTGTTAAGTGAAGAATATTTATAAAAAAGTCCATATTTCTTAGCTTAACTAAACATGGTTGGGTAGATCTATTAATATAACTCAAGGATCGGAAGATAGAAAATTCTTAGAAGAATTATGACTTAAGATCTTCTGAACAAGAGGATCATTTCACATAGTGAGATGATTGGTTCAGATTCAGATTGTAGAGAGTCATAAATAAAATTGAAATAAAAAATACACTTAGATAAAAACATAAACTAGTGATAATTGGGAGAGATACATAGTATCCATAACATGTATATCATTAACCATACATTATTATCCAGTAGCTGATAAACCAAAGTGTTATAAAACCTTTCAATTACTTGACACATAAGTAAACAGATGTCAAACATCAAAATAACTACTTATAGGTTATTATGGATAACGAATCAAATTCTTAGTATCAGAGGCTGAGTTGCTCAGATGCTACTATTCATCAGAAGCTTGTTCATAGCTTCTGACCATAATAGCTTTTGTTCACCATCAGACCCTAATTCTCCATTTTAGAAGCAAGTACTAATCCTTAACAAAATGCATGTTCATAATATTTTTGATAAACTCAAATCTTTCAATAGTAATAGGCTTGGTAAATATATCAGCCCATTGATGTCAGTATCAATGAACTGTACATTTATCACACCCTTCTGAACATAGTCCCTTATAAAATGATGTTTTATTCTTATGTGCTTGGTTCTATAAAAAAAAATTATGATTCTTTGTCAAAAAGATAGCAGCAATATTATCATAAAAGATTGGAATATTGCTTCCACTTATCTGATAGTCTTCCAACTGATATTTCATCTAGAGTAGTTGTGTCCAACAACTTGCAGCTAAGATGTATTTTGCTTCTGCCGTAGACAAAACAATTGTAGCTTGTCTTTACTAGCCCAGGATATTAGGTTTTCACCTATGAATTGACAATTTCCACTGGTGGGTTTTCTTTCAATTCTATCCCTAACATAGTCAGCCTCACATAATCCAACTAGCTTATAATATAGGAATTGCTTATAAATTAGTCCTAGATTTGTTATTCCCTTAAGATATCTAAAGATCCTCTTAACAACTATTAAGTGAGTATCTCTAGGATCTTAATGAAATATTGCACGCAAACAAACACTAAATAAAATATATGGTTTAAAAGATGTTAAATAAAAAAGAGAGCCAATCATACCTCTATACAGCTTATGGAAGACCTTGGTGTTGCTTTCCTCTTTGCTCGTTGTAGGTTGGATGCATAAGAGTGCTCGTGATTTTACAATCATTAATCTTGAACTTCTTCATAAGCTCCTTTATATATCTAATCTAATGAACATATATTCCATCTTTCCATTGATTGGTTTGAATTCCAAGGAAGAACTTTATCTCTCCCATCATAGTCATTTCAAATCCAGCCTGCATAGTTATCAACATACACTTGGACAATTAACATACACTTGGGCAACATACACTTTAGCAAAGAAAAACATTAGTTGAACCAAATATGATGTTATCAACATACACTTAGACAATTAAGATATCATTCTTAAGAGTCTTTCTAAATATTGTAGTGTCTACTTGCCCCTTTCTGAAATCTATTTTCTAACAGAAAATTACTCAATCTCTCATACCAAGCTCTGGGAGCTTGTTTGAGTCCATATAGTGATTTCTTTAATTTGAAAACATAATTTGGGTGGACCGAGTCATCAAACCCAGGTGGTTGTTTGACATACACTTCTTCAAAAATGACATCATTTGAGAATGCACTCTTAACATCCATTTGGTAAAAAATGATATCATGATTGATATAATAAAAGAGAAGTAATTTGATTGCCTACAACCTTACAACTGGTGCGGAGGTTTCAGAGAAATCTATACCTTCTTGCTTACTGTAGCCTTGAGCTACAAGTCTAGCCTTATTTATTACCAATTTTGCTTGCTCGTTGAACTTGTTTTTGAATGCCCATTTTGTTCCAATAATGTTATTCTGTAAAGGTTTGGGTACCAGATTCCAGACACGATTCCTTTAAAACTGATTTAACTCTTCTTGCATAGCCACAACCCAACCATCATGAAAAAGTGTTTCATTAATAGAAGTAGGTTCAGTCATGGAGAGTAGTCCATGCATTAAATGCTCTTCTCTGAAGGTAGATTGTGCCTTTCTAGGGCTATCTTTGTTTTCAAGAATTAACTCTTCTGGATGAGAAGACTTGTATTTAAAGGTTTTCTTGGGTTGTGATGCATCTGAAGAGTTATCTTATACTTCTCCATATTTTTCATTGTCAGGATGAACTTCTAAAGTAGGATTAATTTCTAAATCATTAGCTTTCATAGTTTTGATGACTTATGAGCATTCAGATTCAGATGGATTGATTTCTTCTGAACTTCCATATTTTTTTACCTCTATCTCTTGATGTGTCTTTATATACACAAATTTCTGGAAAAAAAATTGAACTAGCTCTGACATTTTACTATCAGGATCATTGTCATCAAAGTTAATGTATATTGACTCTTCAATCATATTGGTTTTAGATTTATATATTATGTATGCTTTAGAGTGTTCAGAGCATCCCAAAAAGATACCCTTTTGAGCTTTAACATCAAGTTTCTTCAGATAGGCTTTGTTGTTTATGATATAACAAGTACATCCAAATTGATAAATAAGAGATCCTTGGCTTTCTTCCCTTGAACAGATCATATGATGTCTTATTCATAATAGGTCTAATATAGATTCTATTCTGAACATAACATGTTGTGTATACAGCTTCTACCCACAAGTACTTAGGTAAGCTGTTTTCATGGATCATGGTTCTGGCTATTTCTTGTAAAGATCTGTTCTTTCTCTCTACTACTCCATTTTGATGTGGAGTTCTAGGATAAGAGAACTCATAAAGACTTATATGCTATTCACAAAATAGTTCAAATGTCTCATTTTTAAATTCACCACCATGATCACTTCTTACCTTTAAAATTTTAGATTCTTTTTCAGTTTGTACTTGTACTTAGAAGCACATCATATGATTCATTCTTGGTTCTCGGGAATCTAACCCAAGTCCATCTGCTATAGTCATCAACAATGACTATACCATATTTCTTCCCATTGATTGATGCAATACTAACAAAACCAAATAAATCAATATGAAAAAGTTCTAAAGGTCTATAGGTAGAGACGATGTTTTTAGATTTGAAAGAAGTTTTGCTGATTTTTCCTACTTGACATGCTCCACAAAGAGCATCTGAGTGATAATTGAGATTTGTAAATCATTTAACAAGTTTCAACTTGTTAAGTTTAAAGATTAATCTCCAGTTAGCATGACTTAACCTTTTATGCCATATCCATTTCTCATCGCTTACAGATAGAAGGCAAACTACATTTTGATCAACCAATTCCAAAAATTTGATTTTATAAACATTTCCCTTTCTCTTCCCTTTAAATGCTATGGACTTGTCAGATTCGTTCATGACTATGCAACTATCCTTATCAAACTTAACCTTATAACCATTGTCACAAAATTGACTAATGCTCATTAGGTTATGTTTGAGTCCATCTACAAGCCAAACATTATTAATTGAATTAGAGGAGTTAATAATAATACTCATACTAGTGATCTTTCCTTTCTGGTTTTTTCAAAATCCTGCAGTTCCTCCCTCTTCCAGAGTTAGGGTTTGGAACATAAAATTTTCTCCTTTGATATATAGTGAGCATCCATTGTCCAGGTATCGTGATTGGTGCTTTTCTTCTCCCTTGAAATGTATCCGCAGCAAATACAATTTGAGATTTAGGTATCCATAATCTTATGGGTCCTTTACAGTTAGTTCTGACAGGTTTCCTCTTGTTTTGTACCCTTGCTCTCATATGACGAGTTTTAGGATTATTCAAGACTTTTGATTTAAGAGTTTGTTGTCTTATATAGACCTTTGCCTTAGGTTACACACCTTTCAGAACCTTACCTCATGTTGGTTCAGGCTTTGGCTTCTTTAGAACCTTTAACTTTATAGTCTTAGGTTCTGGTTTCTTCAAAACCTTTTACTCATCAACTTTAGGTTCTATCTAAGTCAGAACCTTTGCATTTTCAGCAGCAGGTACAAAATAAGAGTCAAGCCCTTTTTGAGCAGAGCTTGAAGAGGAAGGGTATGTTGGTTTACTCAAGGTCTTAAACCTTGGATTAAAAGTTTTTTGTAAGTAACTCATACCTTCCTCTTTGCTTCTACTTACTCCATAAATCATGGAAGCAACTTTAATTCTATTGAATCCATTTATTAGAAATTCTTGAAGAGCCATTTTATATTTATCAAGAGGTTTGTCAGACACTTCCTTTAATTGAGCAATATGATCTTTCTCTAGAGATTCATTTTTCTCAGAACAGACTTTAGCTATCATATTACTTTTTTAGTATTTTTATGTGTCTGGATTTCTCTTGACATCTTTCCACAAGTTCTTGAATAAAAGTAATTAAATCAGAACGAGATAGTTTAGAAAATACTGTTGGTGTAAGCCCTAGAGGCCAATACTTTTGGTACTTGTATCGAATTATTTATTAATAATAAAAGGTTTTTTCTTTATTATGGTTGTTTAATAAAGTCCCTAGAATAGTTAGTCCGTTTAATGTATCAAGTGTGAGTTAATCATGAGATCACATTAAACATAAGGACATTATTCTTAAAGTATCTGTAGTCGAGCCTTATTGTGAAGTGGGATAACATTAAAGCATTAAGACCATTATGTATATAGACCGATGATCATATCTCATGGATCATGGATAAGGAGTTATCAAGTCTTAAACATAGGTATGAATATTAAGAGTAATATTTATACTGGATTGACCCGCTATGAGAATACTATATAGAATGTTATGCAAAGTGTCATAAGTTATTCTCATGGTGATAATGGTGTATATCACCCTTCGACCTGAAACCACTATGGACCCTAGATGTGGAGTCGAGTGCCTTATTGCTAATCAAACATTGTTCGTAACTGGATGATCGCAAAGACATTTAATGGGTATTCCACGAAGCATGCTAAGGGACATGAGTGACCTAGATGGAATTTGCCCATCCTGCGTAACAGGATAAATGTCTACAGGCCCAATATTGAACTGGACAAGGATGACACGGTCTATGCCCTGTGTTCAATATAGACATAAGGGCAAAAGGGTAATTATACACATAAGTATTTGTTGGTGTAAGCCCTAGAGGCCAATACTTTTGGTACTTGTTTCGAATTACTTATTAATAATAAAAGGCTTTTTCTTTATTATGTTTTTTTAATAAAGTCCCTAGAATAGCTAGTCCGTTTAATGTATCAAGTATGACTTAATCATGATATCACATTAAACATAATGACACTATTCTTAAAGTATCCGTAGTCGAGCTTTATTGTGAAGTGGGATAACATTAAAGCATTAAGACTATTATGTATATATACTGATGATCACATCTCATGGATCATGGATAAGGAGTTATCAAGTCTTAAACATAGGTATGAATATTAAGAGTAATATTTATACTGGATTGACCCGCTATGAGAATACTATATAGAATGTTATGCAAAGTGTCATAAGTTATTCTCATGGTGATAATGGTGTATGCCACCCTTCGACCTGAAACCACTATGGACCCTAGATGTAGAGTCGAGTGCTTTATTGTTGATCAAACGTTGTCCGTAACTGGATGACCATAAAGACAGTTGATGGGTACTCCATGAAGCATGCTAAGGGACATGAGTGACCTAGATGGAATTTGCCCATCCTTCGTAACAGGATAAATGTCTATGGGCCCAATATTGAACTGGACAAGGACGACACGATCTATGCCTTGTGTTCAATAAGGGCAAAAGGGTAATTATACACATAAGTATTATCACAGAAGGATTTGTCAGATCACATGACATTTTCGTGTCTTGGGTTGCAGTGTTGTGTTGCTAGATACTGCTCACTGTTTATTATGTTAAATGCATGATTTAATATAATTGCCAATGCCGCGAAAACCTACAGGGTCACACACAAAGGACGGATTGATGAGAGATAGAGTAACTAAGGAACACCGTAAGATACAGTGCACTTAAGTGAATTATAGAACATCGTAATGTACGATGTACTTAAGTAGAATACGAAATATGGTAAGGTACCATGTGCTTAAGTGATTTTGGCATATTATAAAATATGGGCCACATACACTTAAGTGGGCTTTTTAGCTTGAAGCCCACACAAGTGGTTCTATAAATAGAACCCTTGTGCAGAAGCATTAATTGCGGTTGCATTTTCATTTCTCTCTCTCTCTCTCTCTCTCTCTCTCTCACTCACTCACTCACTCAAAGCCTTCATTCGTAGCAGCTAGCACTGAGATTGAAGGAATCCGTTCGTGTGGATTGAGTAGAGGCGTTGTCATCGTTCAACATTCGTGATCGCTACGTAGATCTGCATCAAAGGTTTCAATCGTCACAAGAGGTAACTATTCTATCACTGATCATGCCCATTCGTAAGGATCACTAAAGGAGAAATTTTAAATTCCGCTGTGTTTTGGATCGCCCTTCTCCTTCAGTATTATCATAAAAGGATTTGTCAGATCACATGATATTTTCGTGTCTTAGGTAGTAGTGATGTGTTGCTAGATACTGTTCACTATTTATTATGTTAAATACGTGATTTAATATGATTGTCAATGCCACGAAAACCTACAGGGTCACACACAAAAGGACGAATTGATGAGAGATAAAGTAACTAAGGAACATTGTAAGGTACGATGCACGTAAGTGAATTGTAGGACATCGTAAGGTACGGTGTACTTAAGTACAATACGAAATATGGTAAGGTACCACACGCTTGAGTTATTTTGGCATATTATAAGATATGGGCCACATACACTTAAGTGGGCCTTTTATCTTGCAGCCCACACAAGTGGTTCTATAAATAGAACCCTTGTGCAGTTGCAATTTCGTTTCTCTCTCTCTCTCTCTCTCACGCAAAACCTTCATTCGTAGCAGCTAGCACTGAGATTGAAGGAATCCGTTCGTGTGGACTGAGTAGAGGCGTTGTCATTGTTCAACGTTCGTGATCGCTCCATAGATCTGCATCAAATGTTTCGATCGTCACAAGAGGTAACGATTCTATCACTGATCATGCCCTTTCGTAATGATCACTAAAGGAGAATTTTTTTAAATTCCACTGCATTTTGGATCGCCCTTCTCCTTCAGTGGTATTAGAGCCACTTACGAAACCATGCATCAGATAGCTGTTTTTTTCTGTATTAATACGGTTAAAAGACAGAATGAATCAAAGAATAAACGAGTAATTAAATTTGGCATCATGTGTGTACGATTTGGATGATTGATGTTGACTATGATTCGGAATCCGACGTTAGTATGGTGAAGTAGCGATACATTGATCGTCCATAGGTTACGCAAATGAGATCGATCAAGTTATATATATGATATAAGTAATCCTGATGCAAAATACGGTATATATAATATACTGTTTCTGTTTTGTTCATTCAAACATTTAATGGTTATTTTCCTTTGAGCGATCAATGGTCATTTACTTCTTGATCCGACATTAGTATGGTGAAGCAATGACGTGTTGATCAATCATATTGAATTAACAATCGAGGTGTGTTTGACGGTCTGAAATTGGTGCATTAGGGTTAATGACGGCACAAGGGTTGTGCTGTCAAAGAGTTATGCGATTAGGGTTGTGACTGCGCAAGAGTTGTGCTTTAAAGTATCAAGTGTTGATGTGAAAAACGACGTCGATTTCAAATGAATTGTTGATTAAAAATTTGAGTTGGGGCACTGCCCCTACAACCCCGTAAGGGGGCGCTGCCCCCTTGACCCCAGTCCGCTGACCGGGCAACGGACCCCCGACTAACTCTGCATAGTGTGATCGGTCACCAAAATTTAATTTGGTTTTAATTAATTAACAGAATTTAAAATAATAATAATAATGTGTTTATTATTATTGTCTTGTGGTGATCGATTATGGCCTTAGTTTTCCTTTATTTTTGTTTTGGGATTTTAAAATACGATCTACGTGACGTGCCTCTCTTTTAATCTCTTAATATAACTTTTTTTCTCATCCCACTCCCTCGTATGTAAAACGAGTTTCTTTTATGTAATATAATGTTATGAAGAAAGATAAGAATACAATATCAAAGGAGGACAACCTTGAAGGTCTTGCTTGGAGAAGCTTAGATCGTTATTATGTTAGCTTAGGTTCTCTCATTGACTTGGGAGAACAATTGTGCTAGGGGCCATAACTGTTTCATTATGTATGTTGATACATGTGAATGTATGTTGATGCATGTGAGAGACGGTTTATATGATAAATAAGTCGGTGAGATCAGAATAATTGCAAATTCCCTCAAATTAAATATTAAGTTTTTGCTTTCCAAGTTTTAGCACTCATCAAGACTAGTATCGGATAATGTAGGTTTCGCCTACGCGAGGTGCATGTTCTATATTAGTAAGGTGCGATGGGATAATTTTAATATCCAATTGCTAAAACAATGGGTCAAACTTAACTAAACAAATTATAATAAGATTATATATGTTTAGAAGCAAGAGTTGGAAATGATCCATGTGATGGATTGGAATAAAGAGTTATTCACCCAACTAAAATATTCGAGAGTTGTATTAGATACAATTGGAAGGAGTTCCTACCTAAATAACCTAGTTTTGTGTAATCCGCCTACGCGGACTTAAAACAAAGTGAAATGTGGATCTCGACCCACTAGAAAATCTTCCAACGGGATTTTCTGAATCAAGTGATGAGGGTCATTTGTTTTGAGTAAAATAGTGGGAGCATATTTAATTAAAGGCCTAATTAAATATGTTATTAATACTTATGTTTTCATTATTTTCATGTAGGTTACATGACAACAAACACCTCTAATAACATTTTGCGATCAATCCTTGACAAGGAAAAATTGTCTAGGACAAATTTTCTGGATTGGCACCGAAATTTGAGGATTGTCCTTAAACATGATAGAAAGTTGTATGTCTTGGAGAAACCTGTTCCTGAAGAGGAACCTCCTAGTTCTGCACCTAAGGCAGAAAAAGATGCTTATAAGAAGCATGTCGATGATGCCAATGAAACTGCTTGCCTCATGCTAGCTACCATGAAATCAGAGTTGCAAAAGCAACATGAGAATATGGCAGCGTTGGATATGATCGAACACCTGAAGATGCTTTATCAAAAGCAAGCAAGGCATGAAAGGTTTGAAGTTTCAAAAGCCCTTTTTCAAGGCAAGTTAGCTGAGGGAACCCCTGTAGGTCCCCATGTGCTCAAGATGATTAGGTATGTGGAAAACCTTGAGTGGTTGGGTTTTCCCATCGGAAAGGAACTTGCGACTGATTTGATCTTGCAATCGTTGCCAGATAAATTCAGTCAATTTGTCCTTAATTTTAATATGAATGATATGGACAAATCTCTTCCTGAACTGCTAGCCATGTTAAGAACTGCTGAGCAGAATCTGAAGTCAAAAGGGAAGTCCATTCTGATGATCGGAAATGGAAAGAGACAAAACAAAAGACCCACCAAGCAGGGTGATAAAGGGAAAGGCAAGGAAGTTGCCAAACCCAAACTCACTGTTGCTGCTTTGAAGCCTAGTGGAGGCATAACAAAGGAAGGCATCTGCTTCCCTTACGGTAAGACCGGACACTGGAAGAGAAACTGCCCAAAGTACCTGGAAGATAAGAAGAATGGAGTAGAGACTTCAATTTCAGGTATTTTTGTTATTGAAATTAATTTATCTACTTTTGCATCATGGGTATTAGATACTGGATGCGGTTCTCACATTTGTACCAATGTGCAAGGGCTAAAAAGGAGTAGAGATTTGGCAAAAGGTGAAGTTGACCTACGAGTTGGAAATCGAGCAAAGGTTGCTGCTTTAGCCGTAGGAACTTATGTATTGACTTTACCTAGTGGTTTAATAATTCAGTTAGAGAATTGTTATTATGTACCTGCAATTAGCAGGAATATTATTTCCGTTTCTTGTTTGGACAAGTTTGGTTTTTCATTTATAATAAAGAACAATTATTGCTCAATTTATTTGAATGATATATTCTATGCTACTGCATAAATGAACAATGGACTATATGTCCTTGATCTTGAAATGCCTATTTATAACATTAATACTAAAAGGATGAAACCTAATGAGTTAAATCCAACTTACCTTTGGCATTGTCGATTAGGCCACATAAATGAGAAACGCATTTCCAAACTCCATAAAGATGGACTCTTGGACTCTTTTGGTTATGAATCATATGAGACATGCAGATCTTGTTTAATTGGAAAGATGACAAAGTCTCCATTCACAGGAAAAGGTGAAAGAGCTAATGATCTTTTGGCCCTCATACATACTGATGTATATGGACAACTGAACATACCAGCCAGAGGAGGTTTTCAGTACTTCATCATATTTACTGATGATTTCAATAGATATGGTTATGTGTATTTAATGAAACAAAAATCAGAGTCCTTTGAAAAGTTCAAGGAATTCAAGAATGAAGTACAAAACCAACTAGGTAAGAATATTAAAACTCTTCAATCAAATCAAGGTGGTGAGTATTTAAGCCTAGAGTTCGATGACCATCTGAAAGAGTGTGGGATCCTATCCCAACTTACTCCTCCTGGAACACCCCAATGGAACGGTGTATCTGAGAGAAGAAATCGAACCCTGTTAGACATGGTCCAATCCATGATGAGTCACACCGATCTTCCAAACTCCTTTTGGGGACACGCATTATTGACAGCAACTTACATACTTAACTGTGTTCCATCCAAAAAGGTTGAGAAGACACCATATGAGATATGGAGTGGTAAGAAACCACATATGTCTTACATGAAGATTTAGGGTTGCGAAGTTTATATGAAACGCCAAATTTCAACTAACCTTGAGCCCAAATCTGACAAATGCTTATTTGTGGGGTATCCTAAAGAAACAAAAGGGTATTACTTCTAGAATCCTTCTGAGGGCAAAGTGTTTGTCGCTCGAACTGGAGTTTTTCTAGAAAAGGATTTTATTTCCAAAGGAATCAGCGGGAGGAAAGTAGAGCTTGAAGAAATTCAAGAATCACAAAGCATTGATACACCTATGGAAGAATTAGAGCAGGAAACACAAATAGTTATGGAAGAGCAACCTGCTCAAGTAGAACAAGACCAGCGTAGGTCAAGCAGGATACGTCACCTACCTGAGAGATATGGATATCTCGTAAATGATCAAGGTTATGTATTACTCATGGATCAAGATGAGCATGTGACCTACCAAGAGGCCATAACTGGTCCCGAGTCTGAGAAGTGGCTAGAAGCCATGAAATCTGAAATGGATTCCATGTACACAAACCAAGTTTGGACCTTGGTAGAACCTCCTGTAGGAGTTAACCCTATAGGATGCAAGTGGGTCTTCAAAAAGAAGACTGACATGGATGGTAAGGTACATACCTATAAGGAAAGTCTGGTTGCAAAAGGATATAAACAAATTCATAGGGTTGACTATGATGAAACCTTTTCACCAGTTGCAATGCTTAAATTTGTTCGGATTTTACTTGCTATAGCTGCATATCATGATTATGAAATATGGCAGATGGATGTCAAAACTACTTTCCTTAATGGGAATCTTCTTGAGGATGTGTACATGACACAATCTGAAGGATTTGACATACCAGAAGAAGCCTAAAAGATATGTAAGTTACAAAGATCAATTTATGGATTGAAGCAAGCTTCCATAAGCTGGAATCTTTGTTTTGATGAAACAGTAAAACAATATGGATTCATCAAGAACAAAGATGAGCCTTGTGTCTACAAGAAGGCTAGTGGGAGCATGATCATTTTCCTGGTATTATATGTAGATGACATATTACTCATTGGAAACGATGTCCCTACCCTACAACAAGTAGAGTCTTGGTTGGGGAAATGCTTTTCTATGAAGGACCTAGGTGAAAAAACCTATATATTAGGAATCAGAATCTATAAAAATAGATCACAAAAACTGCTTGGCCTAAGTCAGAGTACATACATAGACAAAGTGTTGAGACGCTTTAATATTCATGATTCCAAGAAAGGATTCATACCTATACAACATGGCCTGTGTCTATCAAAAACACAATCCCCTTCAAATAAGGAAGAAAGGGATCGCATGAATAAGATTCCATATGCATCTGCAATAGGATCTATCATGTATGCCATGTTATGTACTCGACCAGATGTCTCGTATGCTTTAAGTGCAACGAGTAGGTACCAATCTAATCCCGATGATGCTCATTGGGTACCTGTCAAGAATATCCTTAAGTATTTGAGAAGGACTACAGACTCATTCTTGATATATGGAGGTCAAGGAGAGCTTGTTGTAATTGGATACACCGATGCTAGCTTCCAGACAAATAAGGATGACTTTAAATCGCAATCTGGTTATGTGTTTTGCTTAAACGGTGGAGCTGTGAGCTTGAAAAGTTCAAAGCAAGATACAATTGCTGATTCTACAACCGAGGCCGAGTACATTGCTGCCTCAAGTGCAACAAAGGAAGTTGTTTGCATCAAAAATTTCATTAGTGAACTTGGCATAGTTCCTAGCATTGTGGATCCCATTGGTTTCTATTGTGATAACAATGGTGCTATCGCACAAGCTAAGGAGCCTAAATCTCACCAACGATCCAAACACATACTTAGGCGTTATCACCTCATTCGAGAGATAATAGATAGAGGAGATGTGAAAATATGCAGAGTACCTACACTTGACAATATTGCTGACCCACTGACAAAGCCTCTTGCGCAACAGAAGCATGATAGCCATACTAGATCTATGGGCATTAGGGATATGCCTGGTTGGCTCTAATGGTAGTGGGAGATTGTTGGTGTAAGCCCTAGAGCCCAATACTTTTGGTACTTATATCGAATTATTTATTAATAATAAAAGGCTTTTTCTTTATTATGGTTGTTTAATAAAGTCCCTGAAATAGCTAGTCCGTTTAATGTATCAAGTGTGACTTAATCATGAGATCACATTAAACATAAGGACACTATTCTTAAAGTATCCGTAGTCGAGCCTTATTGTGAAGTGGGATAACATTAAAGCATTAAGACTATTATGTATATAGACTGATGATCACATCTCATGAATCAGGGATAAGGAGTTATCAAGTCTTAAACATAGGTATGAATATTAAGAGTAATATTTATACTGGATTGACCCGCTATGAGAATACTATATATAATGTTATGCAAAGTGTCATAAGTTATTCTCATGGTGATAATGGTGTATATCACCCTTCGACCTGAAACCACTATGAACCCTAGATGTAGAGTCGAGTGCCTTATTGCTGATCAAACATTGTCCGTAACTGGATGACCATAAAGACAATTGATGGGTACTCCATGAATCATGCTAAGGGATATGAGTGACCTAGATGGAATTTGCCCATCCTGCTCTAAGACTCCAATTTTGACCCTAAGATCCCTCATGCAATTTCATCATATGCATTATCATTGGGATCATACCTTGGCATCCTCCTTACCCCTCTTTCATTGGGTTTGTTTTGGGAGAGATAACCAAGCACTATGTGATTGTATCATACTTGTATATTATCATGTTTCACTAACCAAAATACCAAAAATATGTCTTTGTATTTGCCTAACTCTTTTGTAGGTAGGGCATGATCTCCATTGATCCACCAAGTTCATATTTAGGGTTTGAAACCCTCATGACAAAGAGCACAACCATGAATTGATCCAATAATGGTTATGATCATCATATATGCGTTCCATTGATTCCTACATGTTATATTGATCAAGTTTTCTTCAAGAGTTTGAAGGTGATTTGCCCTGGAAACCCTAGTTTGACTGGGTATCTTGAGTAACTTCTCCAACAAGATATCTTGCCAATTGATCAAATTTCTCAAGGTACACTTAAAAATTTATCATATTATGCATATATGATCTACCATGAGCCAAGAAAGTCCAAAAAATTAAAGGTTAGCAAGTTGGTTGATGGTGGTTGGCCAGATGAATTCATCTGATCAAAACTGGGTCTCCCTAGATCTTATCTCATACAATTTTCACCATATGAAAATGATTACAAGAGAAACGTTACTCTAAATGACATTACAAACAACTTTAATGTTTATACATAGAGCTAGTTTTGCTTGGAAAATCATTTTCTATGTTGAAACATTATAGGTCATTTTGTCTAAACCCTAATTTGAAAGTCAACTTACCAAGGCTATAACTTGCGCAATTTTTATGAGATGAAAGATTTATAAGTTTCATAATTAAATTAAAGGTGTCTAATTCAACTTTGATGCTTGGAGTGAGAGCTAATTCAACTTTTATGAGCATGTGATATGAGGTTACATTATAGGTCATTTTTTACCTATACCATTGAACAAGTGATTTTTCCACAGTTCAAAAATGCATAACTCTATCATTCCAAATGACACGTTATTGGTGACCATTTTGAAGGTCTTTGAAAGATCTACAACTTTGATTAAGACACCTTTCTCATTTTAAGCTCACATAAAAAGTTAAGTAAGGTGGAATATTGAGGTATATGGCTTGACACTTAGAAAAAATTTCAACATGTTAAAATTTACAAACTTCCACCTTAAAATTATCCATGTTCCAAGCTCCAAATGAAAAAGTGTTGAACATCAAACTTGTTCCCCTTGATCCAAGCTTTCCAAAGAACCCAAGTTCATGCATTTTAGATGAGGTTTGCTAGGTCTACACATGGCTTTAATAGGGCTGCATCATTGGAAAGAATCAATTGCATAAACTTCAATTCACATTGCCTTGCCATTCAAGCTTCATTCAGACCTCAATTGGAATCATTTTGGACCTTTTTGCATTTCATCATGGGCCTGTACATGCCCATGAACTCGTGCCATCAGCATTGATAATTTTGGACATATTTTTTGAAGTGTGCAAATATCATTCATTCATGCTATAAATACATGACCTATGTGCTCATTTGAAGAAAAACTTTGCGCGCCAGCTTTGCCCCCCATTGAAACCCTCTCATTCTAAAGGAAAACCTGAGAAATTTCAATTTGAAATTTGAGTTTGAATCTCAACTGTTGGAGATTCAAGAACTCTAGGATCCAAAGCCTTGCAACCTCTCTAATCACTTCCTGCTAGCTTCTCAAGTGTGATCAGATCGTGTTTGGAGCAAGCTACATCAAGAACTGCATAGTATTGAAGGTAATTTTCAGAAAACTTCATCTCTTCGATTCTCACTCAATTCTACTCTATTATCTTGGATCTTTGGTTGTCTGAAGTCCTACCAATGTAGGCAAGAAGATTGAGTTGCTTAGAGGTCAAATCGAAGCAACTCAGTTGACACACCTCAAAATTCAACTCCTCATATCTTTCTATATATGTGGAGTTAGTTAAAATTGAGGTCAGATTCGTGCTATACGCCATTTTTTCCTTCAGATCATGTCCATCTTTTTCATTTATGTGATGGTGATGATTGAACCAGTCCGGTGAGCCTCGCCTGAGAAGGTGACCGGAGGTCCAGCGCCGATGGTGTGCTGGACAGGATCTGAGCCACATGATCATTTCAAAATGTTTTAATCTCACGCGTCCATTGTGATTACCATCCTTGCAGCGTGCTGACTCGTGTGTTTGGTGGAACGCGTGTTTTAGGCCACTTGATCTGCCACCTCAATTAATGACGGAGATCAAATGGCTCACGTTTTTTCACATTTTCTGATTTTTGTTTTATTCCTTTTATTTTCATTAATTCATATTAATTTTAATATTGATCCAAAAAATATGAGAGTTTCACCAAAAAATTTCAAATAAATTCCTCTTTCATATTCTGAATTAAAATTATTTTTTGGATCATTATTAATATTTTCGATGATTTAATTGATTTTGTGATTATTTTTAATAGTTTAAAAATACTTTTAAGTCTTTAAAAATTCTGAATTTTTTTCTCCAAGGTCCTTTGACCTTGTTTGACCTATGATAAATCTCATGGCTATTTCTTTGGTGTTTTGATGAGGTTTTAGGAATTTGACAAACCATATTTAATTTAAATGCCTTATTTTAGTATTTTTAATTTGAATAAATGCCAATTAATTGTGTTGACCAATTGTGATGACTTGTTTGAATTTGACTCTTGTTGTTGGGCCTTGGTCAAGGTTGATTTAACTTTGTCAAGTTAATGATATTAATTTGGTAAAAGTCCTCCTTTGACCAATTTGAGTTTTGATCCATTCCCCTCCCTCTTCATCTCATTCCCCTTCTTTATGCATCCTTTTCATTTGGCCTATGATATCTCAAAGTCCTAAGGCTAGTTGAGTGAAAAATCAACATAAGTATGGATGAGATTAGGCCACCTCTTTTGCATATTCTTTTTGTGTGTGGTATGTTTCATGAGCATAGTCCATTATACTATGTCTCTAACATGCATTAACACCAAAATTCTATTGTCTGGCCTCAAAAAGTTGTGACTTCTACATAAGTCCAATTACGATTGCTTAACATAGCGCTAAATTTGTGATACAAAAGGCATATCATTCTAGTTAATGAGATTGTAAGTCTCCCCTCTTTCATGGTATTGTGTGGAAACTTGGTCTTTTTTCCTTCCTTTGGAAAATATCTTGACTCAAGGATCCGTGCTTGTGATAAGTGGGTTGAGTGTTCTCCAAAGAATGACTTAAAAAATGAAAAGTAAAAGCAAAACAATACTAACTTCTAACTCATTAACAACCAACTTTTAATTTCAAGCCATTTACTTTAATGTCATTTAATTTTAGTCCTTATTCATTTTCCATTATTCATACCATTCTAATTGTTTATGTTAATGCAATTTTCACTTTGTCCATTTGGACCATATTGTGTCATATATCTTGTTTGTGTATACTTTGCTTGTTTGTGTGGTCTTTGACCATTAATATACATAATAACAACAAAAACCCTAAAAAACTTTTGTGTGGACTGTTGGCTTGATCTTGGATAAATGGACTTAGAATTTAGGAAACATTCCTATGCTAAAGGACTTGGCCAATGTCAACTTTCTGTGAAACCAAGTGCTTGCAATTTGAAACTTCATCTGATACATCATTCAAGATCCCTCTGAGTTCATCTGCAACATGATCATTGCGAAGCTGTTATTTTGAACCTGTGGCTTATGGAGTTCATCTGTTACATGGGTTAATTTGAGGAAGATCATGGAATGGCTAAAGCTTGGATGTGGCTATCTTTATTTGATGCCTTGCTCTTCAAGATAATATAATCGTGCATTTGTGTGTTGCTTGATTCTAAATGTCCAAGGGAATTCTGGGTTTCTATTGACATTCTTGTCTATTGGATTGCTACCCAATTGTCAGATCTTTTCAACTCTTAACTTTTAATTTTATGCATAGGATTAGTCTCTTCATCTTCTCCCCATTTTTTAATTTCAAAATCTCTCCCTCTCTTTTCAAAGTCTTCTTTGATTGAACTTATTTTGTTCTAAACTTTGACCACTTTGTAAAAAGATAGAAACTTTGGCCTTATGCCATTGCATTTTCAAACTTCTTTTCTTAAATCAAATTTGTAAATAAACTTAACTATACTTGACTTAAACTTTCAGAAAAGCCAAAAGAGAACTAACCCATTCAAACCATTTTAGGCCTTTGTGCTTTTCAAATTCAATTTTTGTTAAAAGCAATGCATCCACTTTGAAATTTGTATCACGCACTACGAGGTTTTGATCCCTCATTTTTTATGTTGGTACGTAGGCACAAGTCCGAAGGTCTTGTCAAACACAAAAATATAATTAATTGAATTCTTTTCTCATCCCCCCATTCTATTTGTTTGTAAACATCATTTTGTACCAAATACATATGCACACAAAAAGGGCTCCCTAGGAGTACCTAGGACACTTTGGGTGCTAACACCTTCCCTCTGTGTAACCAACCCCTTACCTGTAATCTTTGACATTTTATTAGTTTTGATTTGAAATTCTTACTTCTGGGTTTTGTTCGTACTTTTTCCCTTTTCCCTTGAAAACAATAAAAGCACGGCGGCGACTCTTGTTATTTGATGTCTAGCTTATCCATAGCTTGATGATCATGAATTTACCGCTACACCTGCGTAATAGGATAAATGTCTATGGGCCCAATATTGATCTGGACAAGGATGACACGGTTCATGCCTTGTGTTCAATATAGACATAAAGGCAAAAGGGTAATTGTACACATAAGTATTATCACAAAAGGATTTGTCAGATCACATGACATTTTCGTGTCTTGGGTAGCAGTGATGTGTTGCTAGATATCGCTCACTGTTTATTATGTTAAATACGTGATTTAATATAATTGTTAATGCCGCGAAAACCTACAGGGTCACACACAAAAAGAAGGATTGATGAGAGATAGAGTAACTAAGGAACACCGTAAGGTACGGTGTACTTAAGTGAATTGTAGAACATCGTAAGGTACGGTGTACTTAAGTAGAATACGAAATATGGTAATGTACCACACGCTTGAGAGATTTTGACATATTATAAGATATGGGCCACATACACTTAAGTGGGCCTTTTAGCTTGCAGCCCACACAAGTGGTTCTATAAATAGAACCCTTGTGCAGAAGCATTTGTGCAGTTGCAATTTCATTTCTCTCTCTCTCTCTCTCTCTCTCTCTCTCTCTCTCTCTCTCTCTCTCTCTCTCTCTCTCTTTCTCACTCACTCACTCACTCAAAGCCTTCATTCGTAGCAGCTAACACTGAGATTGAAGGAATCCGTTCGTGTGGACTGAGTAGAGGCGTTGTCATCGTTCAACATTCGTGATCGCTCCATAGATCTGCATCAAAGGTTTCGATCGTCACAAGAGGTAACGATTCTATCACTGATCATGCCCATTTGTAAGGATCACCAAAGGAGAATTTTTTTTAATTCCGCTGCGTTTTGGATCACCCTTCTCCTTCAAATACTTCATCCTCTTATTCAGAATCTGAGCCAGAATCTGAGTCAGATTCTTCTTCTGAAGATGTAAGAGCCATCAATGCAAGGTTGGCTTGCTCTTCACCCTTTTAAGAGTCTTTCTCATTGTCAAGTTCATCCTATGTTTTCATGATACTTTTCTTGAATCTATTCTTAAAGTTATCCTTATGAAAACTTCCCTTATTTGGCTGTCCTTTTGTATCTTAGGACATTCAACAATGAAGTGACCATGTTTCTTACAATTCAAACACCCTTTTTGTTCATCCTTCTTATCTCTGCAGATCCTCTGAAATCACTGCTTCTGTTAGAGAATCTTTTGTTCTTCCTGGTTAGATGCTGAAATATTATATGATGAAGGCCATTTCCTCATCATCTAAGTTATCTTCAGAATCTTCTACGTGAGAAGTTTTTTTAGACTCCCATACTTGAGGAGCCTTTGTAATTTTAGTAACAAATTTTAAAGCAAGAAGCTTTGACTTTCTGATAGGTTCATCTCCATTGAGCTCCATCTCATGGATCTGAAGATTACTGATGACACTCTCAAGACTTAATATGCTTAAGTCTTTAGCCTCATGTATAGTTATCACTTTTAGTTTATATATGACAGGAAGACTCCTAAGAGTCCTCTTTACATGATCAAACATAGTATAGCTCTTGTTCAGAACTTGGAGTCCAGATACAAGAACTTAAAACCTAGAGAACATGGTTTCAATGTCTTCATCCTCCTTCATTCTAAACAGCTCATAAGGTTAGCTTTAGCTTCTTAAACTTGTTGTTCCCTCGTAAGTAGCATATAGGGAATTGAAAATGGTCTTAGCAGTAGATTTGTCAATGATTTTGATGTACTCCGAATGAGGTAGAACGTCAACCAAGATGCCTCTAACTCTGTAATGTTTTTTATATACCTTTTTATGAGCTGGTGTGAGAGCTTTTCTATCAGACACCATTCCAACTACATTGACTATAATATCAATTCAATCTTCTAGAATATCCCACAACTCATTATTAAGTCTTATGGTATGAGTATATATATTGCTCTTTCAGCATTCAAACTCAGTAGATTCTCCACTAAAAGTTGGAGGTCTAGTTGTATAGTTGTTATTTTTTGGATTGCTATAATCATGATGTATAGCAGCATGTGAAGTAGAAGTACCACTTTTTAATCAAGAAACACCATACATGTTTCAATATGTTTTTCTCAAGATCTTTTATGTACCACTGTTAAGTGTTAAGCACAAACCACACTCTGATACCAACTAAATGTGAAAAAAAACAAGAAGGGATTTAATTTTGTTGGCTTTTTCTTTCTTTTAGAACTCTTAAGTTATATTTTAAACTCAAAGTTATAGAATATGAGTTATTTAGAGATAGGCAACTGACATAAAATGCAAGAAAGAAAAATAACACACAGAGTTATCCTGGTTCATCTCACAAATCGAGAGTAGTCCAGTTCCCTTGTACTTACAAGAGATTTTCACTATAACCAACCAAGATTACCATTTTCCCAAGCACACTAGAAAGAGACTTCTTTTTTCTCTCTTTCTCTCTCTCTCTCTCTCTCTCTCACACACACACACACACACACACGCATAAGTATGAGACTTCCCGGCTCAAACACCCAATTCTGAGACGTCCTTGCTCAAATACACAAGCTCAAGAATTCCTTGCTCAAACATACAAGTTTGAGACTTCCTTGCTCACACACACAAGTATGTGACTTCCTTACTCAAACGCACAAGCTCAATACTTCCTTGCTCAAACACACAAGTTTGAGGCTTCCTTACTCACACAACCAGTATGAGAATTCCTTTGTCAAGCACACAAGCTCAAGACTTTCTTTCTCAAAGACTTAGTAAGAGACTTCTAACAATTTACCTAACAGATAAATGATTGTTGGGTAAATACACTTTATATACAATCATAGGTGTATAAATAATACAATGCAATATGAATCTTTTAAGACTTAAGGATTTCTAATATATACAAGGATAAGAAATTCTAAGTTTAGCTTGTGCTAAAACTTTGACATAGTAGCTTCTCTTTAGTTGTCAATCATTGTTTAGCATGTATGTGTGCATTCCATGTGTTATATTTTTGTGTCTATCTTCAATCCTTTTAGTTCCTTAAATAATGAGAAAATGAGTCATTGAAGATGCAACAAGTAGAGTCCTTTGAGAAGCTTCAAAAGAGACGCTGTGAGACGTTGAGATGTTTCACCAAACTGTAAGGTTATGTGAAACTAGTTTGAAAAACCTTTTCTACAAAAGGAATTACCAATTGTATCCCAAAAACTCTATGAAGAACATAAAGCTTAGGTCATCATGTGATAAAGCATGTTCAGAGATGAATAGTGACCTATCGGTGTCACCTTGATCCTTGCGCTTTGACTAGCTCGGGTTTTGATCACCAGAAGTAGACTTCTCCAAAGTCTATTCTTCATAGGCTGACTCCTTCAGAATCTGATCTTTCAATAATGACCTCTTTGGAATATGACTTTCTCAGAGTCAATTCTTCAGCTTCTGATACATCAGAATATGATCTTCTCGCTTCTCTTTTGATGTTAGAGTCAAAATCAATACTTGGATTTAATATGATTTTTAGTTTATGGTCCTGCACACTTGAACAAACATTAGTATACCATACTCCTCTTTAAATACTTTTGTTATCATCGAAACCCAAGAGATATGAGATAAACTAATTTTGTTCCAACACAAATTACTCTACAAAAGCAAGCAATAACGTTCATTTCGAACCTAACAGTCTAAAGCCAATCAAGATGAGAGACTCAGATAATCATCAACATGCTACTACAACATAACCTTGAACACGTCGGTCACTGGACAACAAAAACCACCGTGAAAAAAGAACGACGACGAAGTTGAAAATAACACCCCGGATGGGTTAGAAGCTGATGCATATTGAGAACATCACACCCCTCATTGTGTATCTACATAGTGATAAATGGATTTGAATATGGAAGATATGAGGAAAAAGAAGAAGAAAAGGGGCGGCGACTGCTAAAAAATAACCTCCTTATATATTGAAAAATTGTATCTACAAAATATATAATTTACCCATTAAAATATATTTCGGTACTTTGTATCTACCTAATATATTCTTTATTTTTTCTTTTATCTATTACTTTTTATTCTACTCTTTATTTGTCTTTGTTAAATGTGAGGTAAAGTAGTCGATAATTTTCTACACGATATTGACAACCATGGTTTAATGAGTGGTTTTATTTTTGAAAAATAAAAATTTGAATGAAATAAATATGGAGTATACTAAGTTTGATGGTGTGATAGTATGATGGTTGAGGAAAATGATTTATCTATTGACTTTTATTGAGAGGTTTTAGGGTTGAGAGAAGGTGCACTTTGAATTTTATTGAGAAGTTTCGGCTGACCTCACTGGAAAGGACCATCAAAGTACTAGGAAACACTATGGCACCCAAGTAAGTATAAGTCATGAGGTCTTTATGGTTAGAAACTGTGTACCTTGAGAGGTGATAACGTTAAGTTTATATAGTCGTGAAGTTATGATATTGGACTTGGTCAATCAAAAGCTTAAACTAGACAATAACCCTCAAGCCTTTTATTAACGGAGTATGGTAATGGCTTGAGTATGGCGTTTACAGATGAAGAATCCCTTGTTGGGACTATTGTCGATTAAACTTTGTGTATTTATTATTGGTATGAGGACGAAGTTGACTTGTGAATGTAGTCTTTTTGGCTCTAATGTGTTTTGTCTATGTGTTGGCGTCGCAAATTTGCACGACTCTTTAAGATTAAGCTTTGATAATTATTTTTATTTTTTTCCTATTATATTGTTGATGTACCAACATTAATAGGAACAGTTTGTCACCTAAAATGTGAATGTTCTTGTCCTTATTCCAATGAGTAGTCTTTGGATCGAAGTGGATGTGGAACCATTGTTTGAAAACATAGTGGCTAGCCAAATAGTGGAGTTAAGATTCTCATTCAACCAAGAATGGGAGCTTGGAAGGGAAAGGTCTATCTTTCCTCGATGTTATGAAAGCATAGATGTTTGTTAAAAATATGCTTTCATACCTTCGAAGAAAGAGCCGATATCGTGTTCTTCGTTCTTGACTAGCTTTCGATTTAGCTGTCAAGGAGGAACTCAAAGATATTGACAATATTGTTTTACTTATCCATCACGTTTCCGATACGTAAACTTTTTCCCCATGCATCTACAGTACCTCCATTTTCCATTGGTGTTTATGTATTTGTTGTTGTTGATGCCATTGTGTTGATGATGTCGATGATGCTTATGTATTTGTTGTTGTTGATGCCATTGTTGTTGATGATTCCAAATTATTGTTTATGTATTTGTTATTGTTGATGCGATTGTGTGATGATGTCAAAGTTACTGTTGATGTCATTTTGTTGATGATGTCATTGTTGTTTATGATGCCATTGTGTTGATGATGCTATTGTTGGTGATGTTTGTGTCTTAATGTTGATTGATTTATGTCTTAATAGATGGCATTTTTCTTCATCTAGTAGCAACGAAGCTACGTATACAAATGAAACCAGTACAAATGATTCTCAATTTGTAGGAGAACAAAAAAAAACAGCAAAGAGGTGCCACAATGATGGTTAAATTAACAAAAGTCCGCAAGCCGGGTGTCAGACTTTCGGTCGAGTTTAGTGTCGTTTATACTATTTTTTATGGTCCTCATTCTTCATTTTATAAGAGTTATGTTGCGTTCCTTGGATGTAGCAAAGTTAGCATATTGTAAGATGATTAGAAAGATGTAACAGATGACGTGAAGAAGAGCATATGGACAAACATTCATTTATTAATTTTAATTGTCATGGATTCAATATTACTTTATATAAACAACAATACATACTTATTGATCTAAATTTGTAGTTGACATTTGAGTTTAGTGGTGATTTGAAGTTTAAAAAAAGAGTGGATCACTTATTCTGGTACGACTTGGAGGAGTTTTAAGTCACGGCTCACGAGTGACTATATAACGAAGCCTAAGCCTAATATTGAGCGCCCATGGGTGAAATATCCTTTTCTTAACAAGAAGGTTTGGAAAAAAAATTGTGAAGCCTCGTAGTTCTGAGGATTTTATGGTTAGTAACAATTGTATTTTCTGATAATTTTATGGATACAACCATGGACGCTAATATTTTTCCTATATTTAAAACAGATTAAAAGTGAAGCAGGAAAGTTGAACAAGCCTAAAAACAAACACGCTCATGGATTGTCTCATAGGGGATACAAGAAACTTGGGAAAAGTGATTGATGAAAAAAGACAACAATTAGGAGATGAGGACTCCTTGAGTCGTGATCGGAAACCATCTCCACCATCACGAAATGAGAAGTGGAAGAGGGCTCGACAAAGACCAAATGGAGACTACACTTCAGATGCCTCAAGATTAGTAGCTGAGAAAATTGTAAGTAGGACTTTTTTTGCATATGTTAAGTATGTTGTGTAGGATTTGTTGGTTGATTGAGCCTGTGAAGGTTCCTTTGTTCCGAAACCACTACATGATATATTAGTATAAGTAATCGAAAAAAAGGAGCATGGTGAGCGTACCCGTGGGATTGGAGATGGCATCGGCCTGAGAGTGCTTTTTCGTACGTCTAGAAAAAGCATCAGGCAGGTACAAAGAGAAACGTTTGAAGAGTTTGAGAGGAAGATATATAGTCAAAAGAAATAATTTGAAGAAAAGTTAGAAGCGGGGCGAGAAACTCACAGAAAATAATTGGAAGAAATAAAAGAGTTATATGCGATATGTGAAAATATTGTGATATCTGAAATATATATATAAGTAATTCTACAAAAAATATTGAAGAATACTTAACATCACAGATAGCGCGGGGGCGGAAAGAATGTCACTTAGCACCATTCCTCAATAAGTGAGTAATTATAAAATTATGGTTTCTATATTATACTTAGTTTTTAGGTTTTACCAAATACTAATTATATATGCTTGTATTGTTCATTCAGATAACATTTTCAATTGATCATCATATCTCTTCGAACGAATATGGTAACTACACTATGTTCGTTACACTATCCACTTGAACATATGATGCAACAAATTCTTACTAGGTAGCTTTATGTTTATGAGACTTTTAGTTTTTTTTTGTTTGACTTTTTAATTATCTTAGCGTGTAATATTTATAAATCATTTTTAATATACAGGGTGTCGCATCCGCGAAAAACAACCGGCGGGCTAAAACAAAACAAACAGAGCCGCCACCGTGCGTTATTTATCCCAAAGAGGGAAAGGAAACGCTCGAAGTAAACCTGGGAAAGACATGGTCTCGCGACCAAAGAGAGATGGGATCGAGAGTCGGTTATGCGAAGGGAAGGTATTAGCACCCCTACGCATCCGTCGTACTCGACGGGATCCACGCTCAAAAGGAAAGAAAAAGGTTGCTAAAGAAACTGCTCAAAACAAATACACACACACACACACTGGAAACAACACAGGTGGGGGAAGAGAGGAACGGGCTCTCTAGGATATCGCATCCTATGCCTACGTATCTCATCTGGAATGAGAATCAGAGCTACCGTAGTTCGGCTCACGCACACCGAAACAAAACACACGCAAAAAGGCAAACATGGAAACCGAATGCCAATCGCTGGACTTACATCAGACTCCGAACCAAACAAACCCACACTGGAAACCGACTGCCAATCGCTGGACTTACGTCAGACTCCAAGCACACAACAATAGGATACAGAATGCCAATCGCTGGGCTTACATCCGTCTCCTAACACACACAAGGAGGTGACAAACAAACAAGTTACTAAGGAGTCTGGCACTCGAGCCTAGTAACTGTCAAGCAAACACACACAAAAAAGAAAAAGGGTGCCCGGAGAGATCTCGTACGACCTCCTGCCTACGTACCTCATCTGGTATGAGGATCAGGGCAACGTAGTTCCCCTTAACAGGGGAGAAACTTTCTCCTAACCAGAGACTGGGAAATGACAAACTAGAAGGGAGACTGACTCGAGCCTAATAGTTATCATGTATTCCACAATGGTCCTAGGTTGAGGTTTCTATCTAACTTGCACAGGCAGCAAGCTATCCTAAACAGGCAAAGCAAAGCAAACATACACACAATTAGCACACACTATATACAAACAAAGTGAGCTCACACAAGGTTAGGCTGTGAAACACAAGCCAACTGGAATCGGGTGTAGTTAGCTCTTAACCCTAACATTGAGAGTTAGGGTGAAGCAGATGAAATGGGAAGTGAGGGGTGTGCCTCACAGCTCTTATCCCTGGCCTGGGAGAGCTTCAGATAATAGAAGGTGTGGGAGTTTAGAAAGTTGGAACTCTCTCCACAAGTAATGACTCTATAGATCTTGGGTTAATATCCACAATGCATCGACATGTAATGTGAGCAAAGGGATGACACACTGAATAGTAGGAGATGGACTACACATCTCTTTTATCTACCAATTTCCTTATCAAAGGACTTTTCCTGCTTGGCACAAAGAATAAACAATCACAAGCATTGCCTCTTAAGGAGGACTTCAGACAGGTGCCTGCCCAAGTAACAGGACAGGTCTTCCAGACTACATGAAGTCAGTGAGTTATACCTCAAATGGTTAAGCAACCAAGCAACAGCAAAAGCAAGTTCAAAGAACTTAAAGCAACTAATGTACCTGAAAACAATCTAACTCAGTCAGTACACAACTCACAAAGTCAATCAGACAGTTAATAGTCAACAGTCAACTGTACACAGTCAAACAAACAACAAGTGCAAGCTACAATGTGCAAGGCACAAGCTCAACTCAAATGAGCTAAAAGCAACCTACAAAACAAATCCATGTTAGTCAACATCAACCAATCAACCCAATTCAAGCAATGTGAATCAATCTCCTCATGGCCATATGCTTCTTATCCTGAAAACAAAGCTCAAACATAAGCACCAACCACTAGGACAAGGCCTAGGGTCAAAGAGGGAGAAATAATTCAAAACAGAACATGAAAATTGACATGAATCAACTTCAATCCAATAAGAACATCATCCAAAAAGTTCCACATCCATATCATGCACCAAAATCATTTCACAAGTCAAATAAGGCAAAGCATACAAGTTGGAAGCTCATTGAAGCAACAGAATGAACAAATCCACATTAATTCAAAAATGATTCAATAAATCTCAAGAAAAATCATGGCTAAACAGAACACATCACATGATCAACACACAAAAAATCAAGGCATTTGGACAAGTTTAAGCATGGCAAACAAATTCCATAAGGCAAGGTAGGCACAAATAAGCTCAAATAGGACACAATTTGGTGCATCAACTTAACACAAGCCTAAAACAGAATTGACAAATGATAAATGTCTCAAACCAAAGCCAAAATAAACTTCAAAGTGTCTAGAAACAATGTGCAAAATTTCACATTCATAGGATACACAACCATCATTTCACAAATCATTGAAGTTCATGACTATTCAAAAGTCCACAAATGACAATCTAGAAAGAAAAATCTCAAACAAATCAGAAATGATTCCAAAAATTCCACAAAAATTCATGATCAATCCTAACATCCAGAAGAAGCAACATGCAAAAAATCACATCATTTGGCATTTATTTGGCATGGAAAAGAAAATCAACAAGTTGAGCAAGCAATGGTGTGACACACATTGTCACACCTACATTAAACAGATCATATCTCAACAACCAGAAATGCTAAAAATGCAAACTCAACACCAAAAGGTCCCTAAAGATGTCTAGTTTAAGCACACAAAGTTTCAAGAGCATTGGATTAAAATCCATCATTTCATGAAGCAAATGGCAAGCAAGGTCAAGAAAAGCACACATGTGAACAATACCTAAGCAAAACTAAATTCCAACCGTGCACAATTTCTGGAAAAAATCTCATAAAATACTAGACATGATGAGGAGCAACATGCAAAAATTCCCAGGTCATTTGGATCATTAATCATGGAGTTATGAATTTTCTAAGTGAATGAAAAATAAAAAAACATGTTGAAAGCATAGTATGAACATGGTTGAAATAATATGGATAAAAGGCAATGGCATTTGGAAAGGTGCTAACACTGGGAATCGAACTGTGTATATATTTGAAAGTGGCGCGTTTCATCATGAAACGCACCGTTTCATTAAGTACATCTGGCAATGAGAATCATTCGTATCCAACCAAAATGCCAAGTAATCACCACGTGGTCCAGTACATGGAGAGAAACACAAAAGCACATGCACAACGCGCTCATGAAGATCAAATACGATCTGGAAACATAAAACCCTAGGTGTTCATCAACCTTCATACGTGTTCTTGAGCTCAAGAACAAAATCATCCAGAAATTCAAGAATTATGAGAATCGAATCCAGAAATTCACGAATTATGAGAATCGAATCCTAACCTTCAAGAAGCTACAGAAGTGAAATCGATGCTTTCAGGCTTGGTAATGTAGAAACAGATGCTCCTCAACTCGTGGATGAATGAATGGATGAAGAATTGGATGTTAATCTTGCTTGATATTGCTTAAATCTTCAACTGCCATTAATGGATGCAACTTTCAACAGCTCTCAAATCTGCACGATTCTTGCTGGATCTAGCTTCCAAATTCTCCAATTATGCTTGTGGATGAAGGATTAATCAAGAACAAAGCAATGTTTATGGAGAAATTTGATGAAAAAGTGAGAGAACCAAATGAAGAAAATTGTGCAAATGGATCTAGATCTGAGAATTTTGATGTGTTCATCATGAAAACAGTTATGCTTTAGCTTTTATATGGTGTGCTAATGATGTTGCTAATCACAAGTAAGCCAAATGCAAATGGATTAGTGAAATGGAAGTGCAATGCCAATTTGTCAATTCACCCTCATGTAATGCATGCCAATGGAACAGTGCTCGAATTTTCCCTTGGAATCATTTCAAATGCTGCTTGGAGCCAAGTGTAATTGGTAAAATGTGAAGGCAATGCATAATTTTTGAATTACCACTTTCCCTCCAAAATTCAAATGAAAAGTCCAAAATTTTTGTGATGGAAATGCATGATATGTGATGCATGAATTGGATAGTGCATGTCAAGAGAGAAATGTTGCAAAAAGAACCACTTCAATTGGCCTTATGGTTTGAAAGTTATGCTTTCCTGAAGTTCCATGTTCATTTGACCAAGATTGATCCATATCTCTTCAACCATACATGAGAAATTCATGATCTTGGACTTTTTGGAAATTGGAGAACAAGATCTACAACTTTCATGTTCAACAAAATTCCATTTGAAGCATTTTCGATGATGTAATCTTGAGGAGAAAACCTTTCCATTTTTGGCAATTTCAAATTATAAGTCACTTTCTATTTTTGGAAAGTTTTGTCCTGACTTTATTTTCTTCAATATTGATGTTTGAAATGTCAATTGAGACTTGTTTGAACATGAATGAAGTATTTCTAACCATCTCCCACCTCCAAATCCAACAGTTGACTTTTGGTTGACTTTTTCAGTTGATAGATGACTTGGTCATGCACAGATGAATTTGAGCCTCAATCTCCTGATGAAATGGCTCCAAAATGAAACCCTAGCTTACACAAGCTCCATAAAACCATATGATGACCCCCATCTCCACAAAGACCCCATCTTCTTGACAAACCCTGATTGGCACAATTCAGATGATTAGGGTTGACCAGAGGTCAAAACCCTAATCCCAAGGAAGCTTGATCAGGCACAATAAACCTCTTGGTGATGATAAGACCATGATGATGGTGATGTACCAATTCAACCAAGATAATGATCAATCTCCTTGAGGAACCAGGAAACCCTAATTGAAGCACAAATCCTCAGATGATTAGTGATTAATTCATGAGACCCTCAGGCTTGCATCTTTTAACCTCTTTATCTTCTGAGAAAGGCCTAGGAGGATGACTTGCTTATTGTTTCCACATGATATGCAATATGCAATGACTAATGTCCTAAAAATGCAATGCAATATGTCAAGCTAGTCCCAAGAGAGGAGGGCAAATTTTGAGGTGTTACAGCTGCCCTTATTCAATCCACTGTGAACCTGTGGATATGAACAGCCTCGGCTTTCAGATGATTAGGGTGAAGAGTGATTGAATACCAAAAACAGACGAACAATTTGCACTCTGATGGAAAAATAATTAACAATGCCTGTCAGAATCGGCAAAGAAGCAATCTCAACAGAAGAATCCGTCTGGTACGGAGAAAGTCGGCCTGAATACCGAAACAGAAATACTGGTCTGGATACCAAAATAAACGGTAACACGAGAATCACCATGGCCTGAATGCCGCTCAGTAGTCTGAATACCTGAAACCTGGCCTGAATGCCGCAAGCTACATCGATCTGAACTTCGGAAGCTTCTTCGATCTGAAAATCGGAAACTGGTCTGAATACCCACCTCGGCCTGAACACCGGAAAACTGGCCTGAGTGCCACAAGTTCTTCAACCTGAACGTCGGAAACTTCTTCGATCTGAAAATCGGAAACTGGTCTGAATACCCACCTCGGCCTGAACACCGGAAAAACTGGCCGGACTGCCATAAGTACTTCGACCTGATCGTCGGAAACTTCTTCGATCTGAAAATCGGAAACTTCTTTGATCTGAATATCAGAAATTGGCCTGACTGCCATATCGGTCTGAACACCCGCCTCGGTCTGAACACCGGGAAACTTCCATGCCTGTCAGCGTCGGCAAAAAGGAATAGTGATAAATGAGTCGGCGCACGTGACAACGACCCATGCTGGGGATAACAAGCCATGAACCGGCTATTCTCTATTCAACCCTAGCCAACGAACACTTTGCGCTTAGCTGGGGATTATTCTTTCTCTTTTCTTTACTTTTTGGACCCCGAAACTTCCTGGATTATCATTCCATCTCCGCCCGACAGAAGTCTTTCCTCCAATATCGCACTACTGGGGAATACTGTTGATTCAAATCACGATGCCAAACTCCTCAGAGTAACATCTTCACCTTCTGGCGAAACCACCTCTCAAACAATAACCACGGTCTGAGACTAGCTTATGCTTGCAATGCTGATGCATGACTTTTTCTGGGGAGCTCGAGGCACTCTGCTGAGGAACTCGTCAATACTCCAATCTCCACCCTGCTAGGGAATAGCACTGCTGCTGGGGAAAGGACCACCTTTACCAAGGATGACCTCCACTGAACTCAACCCGCTTGGGGACTTCGCTGGGGAATAAACCACCAACGCACTCTGTGGGGAAACAACGGTCTCTGACTTGCTGGGGATATAACAATCCTGACTCTACTAGGAGAAACCACCACCGACAGATATCTCCGCTGGGAAATAGCAACCTTCAGGCCTGGCTACTGAGGAAACACCGATCTAAAACCTGCTGAGGAGGTAACCATCCCGACCCTGTTAGGGAAGAAACAGACCTCGAATCTGCTGGGGAAACAACAATTCCGCCTCTGCTTGGGGAAACCAGGAAAATCTGGTGCCGAACACCCGTCGACTCGTCGAACCATGGCATTCACCGTCTAAATTCACCGTCAACTTTCCAATTTTGAGAACTCCCAGACTCGTCTGGACTTTTCTGATTCATCACCTTGTATTCTCGACCACTCCGCACTCTACGAAGAGCGAACTCCTTGGACTCATACAGACTTTTCAATCTTCAGACTTTGAAGAGTCTTCTTGATTAACATCCAGGATCGTCGTACCTCTTTCGTCGTCTTTTCACCATTTCTCCATCCATTCGTCCCTGATTGGATTCCACGGGGATCTTTTGTCACCAGGCTCCGCTCCACCACCTGCAAGTGAGTGAAACTACCTAACAGTACCTGCAAAAGAGATCGTTAGATAAAAACGTGCCCCAGGCGTGTCAAGATTTCAACACTTGGGTCACTCAACCTTCCAAATAAGATTTCAAGCTTTCAATCTTATAAACATGCATTGGAAGGGACCTGTATGTCTTAAAATGCGAAGATTCCTTATCACAAACAATTGGATGTTTTTGCAATCAAAGCGGTAATGAAAACAAAAACAAAAATTATTTGACTGAATATGCATTTTATTGATTGAAAAGGTGTGGCTCAAATTGAGCAATACAAAGGAAGCAATTCCTGAAAAGAGGTAATTACACACAAAAGGAAAAATCTATCCTAATGGCAATGTGAAACCACGATCTCATCGAGTTCCAACTCGGTTACACCCCATATGTCCTCAGTCTCTCCGTACTTTCTGCCTTCTGAACAAGACGATTCCGATTGATCCCTGTCGGAGATTATCCATGTCATATCCAAAGTACAAACGATCATGCCAGACGCAGTTGTTCGTTTCAATCCCTCTTTTGCCTGGACCGCCCTTTCGGGTTTTCAGTCCACCGGGATACCCTTTTTTGCCCAAGCCGCCCTTGTGGGGTTTTCGACTTGCCGGGTGTACAGTTTTTTTTTCTTTTTATCCCTAATTTTTGCCCGAACCTTTTCTTTCTGTTTTTCGGTTCGCCGGGATGCCTATTTTTGCCTGGACTATTTTATTCTTTTCGTCCAGCGGGTCTCTTATACGAAGTATTTTCTAACTGCGTCCGCATTCACAGGGGATGGAAAATCCTCGCCATCCATGGTCGTTAACAACAAGGCTCCGCCAGAGAAAACCTTCTTGACCACGAATGGACCTTCATAATTGGGTGTCCACTTGCCCCTACGATCGTTTTGAGGAGGAAGGATCCTTTTCAGCACCATATCACCCACATGATATACCCGAGGTCGTACCTTTCGGTCAAAAGCACGCTTCATCCGCTGCTGGTACAACTGCCCATGACAGATGGCTGCCAGCCTCCTTTCCTCAATCAGGCTCAACTCTTCATACCGGGTCCTTACCCATTCAGCCTCTTGCAACTTCACGTCCATCAGGACTCTCAAAGAGGGAATTTGAACCTCAACCGGTAGCACGGCCTCCATTCCATATACGAGCGAGAAAGGCGTTGCCCCAGTAGAAGTACGCACCGAAGTTCGATACCCATGCAATGCAAACGGCAACATCTTATGCCAGTCCTTATAGGTTACAACCATCTTCTGCACAATCTTCTTAATATTCTTATTGGCTGCCTCAACCGCCCCATTCATCTTCGGACGATAGGGAGAAGAATTATGATGCTCAATCTTGAATTCCCGACACAGTTATGCCATCATCTTGTTGTTCAAATTAGAACCATTATCAGTAATGATTCTTTCGGGAACCCCATATCTGCAAATGATGTCTCTCTTGAGAAACCTGGCGACGACCTGCTTTGTCACATTCGTATAAGAGGCTGTTTCCACCCACTTGGTGAAGTAATCAATAGCCACTAATATGAATCGATGCCCATTCGAAGCCGTAGGCTCAATCTTCCCAATCATATCGATGCCCCACATAGCGAACGGCCACAGAGACGACATCAAGCTCAACGGATTAGGAGGCACGTGCACCTTATCAGCATAAATCTGGCATTTATGACACTTCCGCACGAAATTGAAACATTGGGCCTCCATTGTCATCCAGTAATAACCTGCCCTCAGCAGCTTCTTCACCATTGCATTCCCACTGGCATGGGTACCGAACGACCCCTCGTGAACCTCTTTCATCAATTGGCTTGCTTCTTTGTCGTCAACACATCTGAGCAAGACCCAATCGAAATTTCTCTTGTACAGAACCCCATCCTTATTCAGGTAAAACACCATAGCCAACCTCCGCAGAGTCTTTCGATCCTTCTTGGATGCTCCCTCAGGATACTCTTGAGTTTTCAGATAGCATTTGATATCGTAATACCACGGCTTCTCATCATCAGGCGCTGTGTCGACAACAAACATATAAGCCGGTCTATCCAGACGTCCCACCTCAACACTAGGGAACTGATTCCACCACTGTACCTTGATCAAGGCAGCCAGAGTAGCCAAAGCATCCGCCAACGGATTCTCTTCTCTAGGCACGTGATACATTTTCACCTTGGTGAAAAACGTCAACAATCTCCTCGTATAATCCCGGTATGGAACTAAATGAGATTGATGTGTATACCATTTCCCGTTAACCTGATTCACAACCTGAGCTGAATCTCCATATATGACAAGGTTCTTGATCCTCAAATCAATCGCCTCTTCAATCCCTAAGATACAAGCTTCATATTCAGCCACGTTGTTGGTGCACTCAAATGTTAACCGGGCAGCAAAAGGAATGTGGGATCCTTTCGGCGTAACCAAAACAACACCAACACCGCTACCATTCACGTTAACGGCCCCATCAAACATCAAAATCCATTCGGATTCAGGGTCAGGCCCCTCCTCCGGGATCGGTTCCTCACAATCTTTCGATTTGAGGAACATGATGTCCTCATCAGGGAATTTAAACTTCATCGGTTGATAATCCTCAATAGGTTGCTGGGCGAGGTAATCAGACAATACACTCCCCTTGATTGCTTTCTGAGAGGTATACTGTATATCATACTCGGTCAAAATCATTTGCCACCTCGCAACCCGTCCGGTCAATGCTGGCTTCTCAAAAATGTACTTGATTGGATCCATCTTGGAAATCAATAAAGTGGTATGAACCAGCATATACTGTCTCAGCCGGCGAGCAGCCCAGACCAAAGCACATCAAGTTTTCTCGAGCAGTGAATATCTTGTTTCACAGTCGGTAAAATTTTTGCTAAGGTAGTATATGGCATGCTCTTTTCGACCAGACTCGTCATGCTGCCCCAATACACACCCCATAGACCCCTCGAGGACCGTCAAGTACAGAATTAACGGTCGTCCCTCCACAGGAGGCATCAGAATCGGAGGCTCCTGCAAATACTCTTTAATCTTTTCAAATGCCGCTTGGCAATCATTATTCCACCTGACCGATTGATCTTTTCTCAACAACTTGAAAATCGGTTCACACGTGGCTGTTAGATGAGATATGAACCATGAAATGTAGTTCAATCTGCCTAAGAAGCCACGAACCTCCTTCTCCGTTCTCGATTCAGGCATTTCTCTTATTGCTTTTACTTTAGCAGGATCAACCTCGATTCCTTTTTCACTTACAATGAACCCCAGCAATTTACCGGACCGCACTCCGAAAGTGCACTTGTTCGGATTCAACCTCAGTCTGAACTGTCTCAGCCGGTCAAACAACTTGGCCAGATCTACCAAATGCCCCTCTTCTGTTTGGGACTTTGCTATCATGTCATCAACATAGCATTCGATTTCATGATGAATCATATCATGAAACAAAGTCACCATGGCTCTCTGATAAGTAGCACCGGCGTTCTTGAGACCAAATGGCATCACCTTATAACAAAAGGTGCCCCACGGTGTGATGAACGTTGTTTTCTCCATATCATCTGGCGACATTTTGATTTGATTATAGCCAGAAAAGCCATCCATGAAGGAAAACACCGAGAATTGAGCTGTATTATCTACCAACACATCAATGTGAGGTAATGGAAAATCATCCTTCGGGCTAGCTCTGTTCAGATCCCGGTAGTCCACACACATTCTCACCTTCCCATCCTTCTTCGGCACTGACACAATGTTTGCGACCCAAGGCAGATAATTAGTGACAGGAAGGAAATCAGCATCCCACTGCTTCTGAACCTCCTCTTTAATTTTCATTGCCATTTTAGGTCGAGTTCTGCGCAACTTTTGCTTCACTGGAGGACAATTTGCTCTCAACGGTAGCTTGTGCACAACAATATCGGTATCCAACCCTGACATATCTTGATAAGACCAGGCAAAGATGTCGACATACTCTATCAACAATGCTACCATTCTGCTCTTGACACTCGCCTCTAAAGCAGCCCCAATTTTCACTTCTTTTCTGACCTCATCGGTACCCAGGTTCACTATCTCAACCCGCTCCTCATGCGGCTGAATCACCTTCTCCTCTTGTTTCAACCACCTGGCTAATTCCTCCGGCAGTTCACAATCTTCTTCGCCTTCTTCTTCGGCCTGATAGATCGGATTGTCGAAATCATATGAGGGTGTAACAAGATTGTTATCAATGAGATCCGGAGAGAAATCGCATTTGCATGAATGTTGATTCATGCATTGCTTTAGAACCGGAGCGAGACAAATTGAAAAGAAAAATGAAAACATTGCCATTTTTATTTAAACTGCAAAAATAAATGAAAAACAGGGAACACCGCTTTTAATTGAAAAACATCCTTTCATTTATGATGCACAAAATTGCAAAATGAAACATGAGGTGGCCCTTACAATGAACCATTACGTTTCGGGCAAAACGTATGGCTTCCATGCAAATAAAACTGAAAACATAAATTATTACTCTTCCAGTAGAGTGACAGTGATGATCTTTTCAGCCTTCCAGTTCTGGACCCCCATCCCTGGTGCGCACGGCTTTATCCATCGATCCATCTCGCAGTCACTGTCGACTTCTTCACCCATCATACAGATGTGATCTGGATCCAGCATTCCAGCACTGGTGAATGTGAATGACGGACGACGTCCTCTACCTTGTCTTGACGAGCCTCGACCCGACTGATAACCCACTCCGAAACGGTCTTTCTTGACGGAGATGTCCATCATCTTCCCCCAACCTGGAGCTTCCCCACTCTTCACCACCTCAGCAGCCTGCTTGTATGAAGAAATGGACGGTTTCTCTTCTTCTTTGGAAAAAAGAGCATTCTCCACCTTAACTGTTTCGAATGCTTGGCTAGGCGTTTCCCATATCTCACTGTCCATCTCCACGTATTTGAACTATGAAAGGTGGCTGACGAAGATATCTTCCTCTCCACAAACGGTGACGACCTGTCCGTCCCAGATATACTTCAGCTTTTGGTGCAAAGTCGAAGTCACTGCCCCAGCAGCATGAATCCATGGACGACCCAACAGGCAACTGTATGCCGGCTGAATATCCATGACATAGAATACCGACTTAAACACCTCAGGTCCAATCTTCACCGGGAGCTCAACCTCTCCGAACACAGCCCGCTTTGAACCATCAAAAGCCCTCACTATCAGGTCAGTGGGCGTCAGAATCAAACCTTCACAGTTCAGCTTTGCCATGGCTTTCTTAGGCAACACATTTAATGATGAGCCGGTGTCAACCAACACGTGCGATAGCACGGCCCCCTTACACTCCATAGCAATGTGCAAAGCCCGGTTATGATTCCTCCCATCCACAGTCAGATCCAAATCGGTGAAACCCAGCCCATGACTGGCATTGACATTCGACACCACCGTCTCCAACTGATTGATAGTGATCTCCTGAGGAACATATGCTCTCTTCAGAATTTTCAACAAAGCCTCTCTATGCCCCTCAGAGCTTAACAGCAAAGATAGAATTGAGATCTTGGATGGAGTCTGCTGCAGATGGTCAACAAGTTTGTACTCAGACTTCTTGATGATTCTTAAAAATTCTTCCGCTTCATCATCAAGTTCTCTCTCCGAACCACCAGGCGCCGGTGTCACTACAGGAGTACCTTCATTCACTACTTGTTTTCCTCTCGCCCTGGCTAAAGCCTCGACCTTTTCTTTCTTTTCTTTTTCTCCTACTCCTCCCCTCAAAGCATCAGGGGCAAATAACCTCCCACTACGAGTGAAACCACTGGGTCCGGCATTATCCACCTTTGAAACAGTGGTTTCACTTGCATTTTGATCTTCCACTCTCTCTCCATTACAATAAACTTCCCCATCATAATGCCATGGCACGGCATCATCTTTGTCATAAGGAATGGGCCCAGGTACCGTGATAGTAACTGGAGCCGCGTCTGCCAGCGCTGACAAATCAACCGGGTCGAAGTAAATGGTTATGGTGGAGACCTCTTCCTTCCCTAAATCCACCTTCTCAAACCTGAGGCTTCCCTCATCCATCAGCCTCTGGACAACCTCTCTCAATGATATACACCCATTCGGAACAACGGTGCACGCAGCACAACCAACATCACAGCCCGGGAAGACCCCATTCTTCAACAACTGCCCCTTGACCTCAACCAAGGGAGTCTTCAACTGATCAACCCTCAACAACCCAATTCTGCCCTCATCGGAGATTGCATTCACCCCCATTTGACCATGCGCGGGCATGGGATTAGCATTAACGTTGGGAGATGGTGCAAAGTTGATAGCTTTTGAATCCACTAAGTCCTGGACTACATGCTTAGAAGCTTTGCAGTTTTCTACGTTGTGTCCAGGTGCACCCGACTGAAATTCACATTTTGCATTCTCATCAAAACTGGTTGGCCTCTGATCAGGTCTCAAAGGAGCCAAAGTTCTCAATTGTACCAACCCCAAGTCCTTCAGCTTTTTCAACAGGAATGAATAGGTCACAGGTGGCCTATCAAATTGTCGATCATTCATTCTTCACCTGACTTGATACCCGGCCCTCTGCGGTCTTTGCTGAAATGGCTGACGTTGCTGTTGCGGTTGTTGCTGTTGCTGTTGTGCCGGCTGATTATCAGCAGGAATAGTTACCGCAGCGGTGTGCTGAAAGTAACGATCCCTACTTTGTCCTCTTTGGGTATATACAGCACTGGTATCACCCTCTTTCTTCCTCTGACCATTTCCAAAGGGCTTCTTCGACCCAAATGACGAAGCATTACCCCCCTGAATTTTCCCCAACTTCAACCAACTTTCTATTCTTTCACCGGCTACCACAATATCAGCGAAGTTGGTCACCGGGCAACCGACCATCCTTTCACCAAACGCCCCCTGCAGGGTACCCATAAACAAATCTGACATCTCCCTGTCCACCAATGGAGGTTGAACTCTGGCAGCCAACTCCCTCCACCTTTGAGCATACTCTTTAAACCCCTCATTAGGCTTCTGAGACATACCCTGCAGCTGGGTACGACTAGGAGCCATATCAGCGTTGAATTGGTACTGTTTAAAGAAAGCATCACCCAGATCCTGCCAGCTCTTAATATCAGAAGACTTCAGCTTGGTGTACCACTCCAAAGATCCTCCAGACAGACTGTCCTGGAAGAAGTACATCCACAACTTCTGATCCATTGTGTACGCAGAAATCTTGCGGACAAAAGCTTGAAGGTGAGTCTCCGGGCAGGAACTCCCATTGTACTTATCAAATGCGGGCGCCTTGAACTTCTGTGGGATCACAATCCCCTCAACCAGCCCCATATTTGACATATTCACAACCCCTGGAGTGGCATAGCTTTCGAGAGCCCTGATCTTCTCTGCCAACAACTGAATTTCTTTATTTGGTGGCTGGACACCGTATTGACCGAACGGCTCATTATGCATGGAGAATTGATCAGCTTCTCTGTCTTCCTCCCTATCATCCTCAACCCCAAAGAACGGAGGGAACAGACTGTCCTTCATGTTATTACCCATCTGACCGGGCCCACCACCTGTGGCAGCACCAAAACCACCAGCATTGTTATTCACTACACCCACAGTTGTCCTCTTTCCACCGTCCCTAGAACCACCCAGACCATGGTTAGAGACACCATCCAGGTTAATACCACTGTTGGCAGCTGAAGCCCGCTCGAGCTTCTCAACTTTATCAGCCAGCGCTTTCTGCCCTACGGCAAACCCTTGCATGATGTTAATCAACTCATTCATCTTCTCCTTCAGCTCGAGAACATCTGTATTTGGTAGATCCATTAGCCTTGGAGTGTTGCGTCTGGTGAAGTATCTGTGTGGACGTGTTGAGTGCAAAGGTACAACTTTACGAGCACGAGCAATGATTCCTGAAACAATCAAGCACGTTAGAACTGATACCTGCAAAATAGAAAACAAGTTATCATGATTATGCATGAATGCAATGTCTATCCACATGAGGAACACTCTGTCTTTCGATCCTGGCTTCATCGAGACAGATAATAATCCGGCAGCAACATTTCGACATTCATCATTTGATTTCATCATACAGATCAGAGATATATGATTGTCATACGGTGAACTGACTTTATGTGTTTTTTTTGCTTTGGAAAGCAAATGTCGCGGATAGCAAGAGTCGCCACCGACTTTTCTTTTATCCAATAAGGAAAGGTGGAAAAGAACAGGAAAGACCTTAATTAGATTTTGGGTTCGGGAGGTACATTATACAAGGGGAAGGTGTTAGCACCCTTTGTATCCATGGTTATCCATGGGCTCTTAATTGCTGGATCACTTATGTTTGTCTGAAAAAGTGTTTGTGAATTGCTTAAAAATGTTTTTGAAAGGAGAGTTGAACTTTGTAATGATTCTTGTGCGAATGTATACAAAGTATTTATCTCGTTTAATTTTGAAAGCGGTTTAGAAAATATAACTTGGCAATGATTCTAGTACGAATGTATACCAAGTGGTGATTTTCTAGTAGATGTTTTGCAAAGCGGGAAAAATGTTTTAGGTTGTGAGTCAGCAATTAAGAGTTATACCTACCCAAGGTCTTTATGGGCATTTCCTATCCTTATGAGGGTAAAACTGTCCTTACTATTGAGAAGTAAGTAGTTTTATCCTTTGGATGTAAAAGGGTCATTGTAGGGTCATCGATTGGTCATTGAAGGCAACATTTGTAAGGATACCTTAGCATTCGAAGGGACGATCATCATTTAACCGTAGGCTACACCGAAGGGTCATTGAGGGACGAAATCATATATTCGAAGGCGACATCCGAGGGACTATGATTTATTTTATAGGGACATGATGATTTAACCGAAGGGTCTTTGCTAAGTGTATCCCCACGTTCGCGGGACATGACCATAAGACCGTAATATCGTAAGGCAACAGAGAGAGGTCCAAGATCACATATTCAAAGGCAATGTTTTTACAATTAATTAGATAGCCGTAATCAATTAGGTAGTTAGGGTGAATTTCCACATTAAAATCGATTAAATAATTAGGATGAATCTTTACATTAAAATCAATTAAGCAATTAAGATGAATCTCCACAAGGGTATCCCACAAATAAAGTGGAATACCTAGCAAGCTACTTGTTCCTGGGAATATGTGAACCCTTGCAACATTCAGCACACAGGTCAGGATACCAAATCAGGGTGCAATCGAGAACTACACCGTAAAAGAAACACAGCAGTAGGAATGTCAGGAAAAATAACACATGATTAAAATAGAACAGATCAGATAAGCATAGAACAGAACAACCAAAATATTAGCGACTGTCACGTTCGCCTCTGCCTCGCCTAGCGAAGGCCTAGCGAATACTCGCTACATGCTCGCTTAGCGATGTGCTAGCGAGCGGCTGCGGGTTTTGAATTTCAGAACAGTACGATCTCAGCATGCTGCACGCTCTATGGCATCCAATACAGAAATTACATGGTTCAGCATTCACGATATTCAGGCACACTTAAATTCCCATGCAAAACCTCAATTATGTTTATGAATTCAATTATAATATCACATGCAAATTAAGAACATAAAGCGGTAATAGTTATGCAAACCTGTTTGCAATCGAATTGCAACCTTCAATTGGCAAGTCGGATTGAGTTGGGCGGAGGTAACTTTGATGCAGATGAGTTTCCTTCAGGGTTTCCTTTAGGGTTGCTCTGAATTCTCTGGGTTAGCCTCTAGGGTTTGCTGTGCCTTCTCTCTATCTCCCGTCTTCGTTTTTTTTCCGTTTTTTTTTTGAGTGAAGTGGTGGTATTTATAATGCTCTTTTTGTGACCTAATGGGCTCAGAATGAAGCCCAGAATTTTCTGATATTCGCAAGCTTCGCTAGGCGAGTGGCGTAGCGAAGGATTCGCTAGGCGAAGGAATTGCTCGCCTAGCGAGCAAGCCAGTTTGGGCCATTTTCTGGATTTGGCCCTCTGTGAGCTGGGTCTTGGTTCCTTTAAGATCAATGCCTTGAAGAATGAGTTGGAGTGCCTTGAAAAATGCCTGGTAATATTAACGGGCAAATTTTGGGGTATGACAGCTGCCCCTGTTTAATGTTCTTGAACCGAGAGAGTTAGAATGGTATGTACGCCATTCGTGGTCTGGAGGTGGAAGAATATTAAACACTAGAATGCCCCAAAATTTTGCATTTGTTAATCAGAAGTTATTCCTGATGGAGATGGGCTTAAAGATGCCATCCAGGAAGTTTGATGATCAGAGCTTCAGAGTGCATCGTACATTAGACGATATCTGAAGACATGGGTGTCATACCGGGTCATACGCTAGACCGTATAGTGAGTCATCCATTAGGCTGTCGACTCCGCTGGGGAGCCAGAGTGTGTCATACGCTGCTGGGGATAAGGGATCAGAATGGATCATACGCTAGACCGTATCTGAATAGCAGAGTGAGTCGTTCACTAGGCAGATGACTTCGCTGGGGAGGAATGATCAGAATGGATCGTACACTAGATCGTATCTGAGTTGCAGAATGAGCCGTCCATCAGGCTATACCTGAGAATGAAAGGGGAGTCGTACGCTAGACCACGTTTCAGAATGTACCGCACGCTAGGTAGTATCTGAGGAATAAAGATCAGAAGGGATCATACGCTAGATCGTCTCTGAGGGGATGAACATCCAAATGGGTTGTACGCTAGACCGTTTTGGAACAGTTGGAGGAACCATACGTTAGGCTGAATCAGAATGAACCGTACGTTAGGCTATGTCTGACAATATTTGTATACGTTGTATTTGCAATAAACGTCTGGGATGGGTTTAAAGATGCCACGCCATTAGGAGGATATCAGAATGCTTGTCATAATGAATATTCATATGGATTATATCTGAGATGTACTTGAATCCTGAATGTAATTGATAAAGATGTCCGTCTGAATGGACCTTTGTTTTGACTGTATCAGGAGGATGATTGTCCTGAAAAATAAAGTTAGCTTCATGCTATGTCATGATGCATGAGATGTTTTATGCTTTCGGAAATAAATGAGAATGTTGTATGCATGCGTATGCTGCGAAATGATGTAATGAATGAATTATGCGTCTGAAAAGCTCTTCCGGGGAAAATAAATCCCAATATTCCGGTCGGAGATACTTGTATTGATGACCCTTTCTTAGCTGGGGATACTCGATTTCTGTCTGACGGTGGAAACACTCAACAGAGCCCGGCTGGGGATAGAAGAGATGACTAGTCTGTCTGGTGATGCCGACCTCTTCTGGGAAATAGCTGGTTTTTGTTGGGGGAATAGAATTAGCAACCGGACTCATTGGAACGCCTGGTTAGACCTTCTCCTTGATCCTGAAGTCTTTTCGTAATTGTTATTTCCGTTTTATGCATGTATTTTCGATAAACATCAATCATATTCAAATGCATATACTAATTCGAATTAAATCAATGGACGTTTATGCAAACAAAACGGAGAAAGTAAAACAAAAGCATCTTTTTGGAAATAAAATTGTATTGATTTTGAAAGAGGGCCTATAAACAGGCAATTCATGCACAAGGAGACAGAAATCCTAGTAAGAGGAAATCGTCAAGAAAACAAAGAGAAAGCTATGCAGAAAAAGTCCTATTGATTTTAATTCCACTCTTGTCATTATGTCTTCAAGCCTCTCATCTCCTGCGGTCGGATAAAAGTGATCAGCTTGTTCAATCCTTGGAACTTGGGTGAAACTGACTGAGAACGGGACATAGTCATACGCTTTAATCCCTAATTTTTGCCCGGACCGCCTTTTCAGGTTTTCAGTCTGCCAGGATACCCTTTTTTGCCCAAGCCGCCTTTTCAGGTTTTCGGCTTGCCGGGTGTATGTTTTTATACGTTTATCCCTAATTTTTGCCCGAACCCTTTTGGTTCGCGGGGATTCCCTTACTTTTGCCTAGATACGTCGACCTAGCGGGTCTCTTTTATGCGTAGTATTTTTTAACTATGTCCGCGTTCACAGGATGCGGGAAATCTTCGCCATCCATTGTAGCAAGCATCATGGCTCCACCAGAGAATACCTTCTTAACTATAAATGGCCCCTCGTATGTGGGAGTCCATTTGCCTCTGGGATCACCTTGTGGTAGAATGATACGCTTGATCACCAAGTCGCCAATTTGATACACCTGTTTCTTGACTCTTTTGTTAAATGCCTGGGTCATGCGCTTCTGATATATCTGCCCATGACAAACAGCCGCAAGTCTCTTCTCATCAATCAAATTTATCTGATCGAGTCGAGTCTGAATCCACTCATCTTCCTCTAAGCCCGCCTCTCTCATGATTCTTAGAGAGGGAATCTGAACTTCAACTGGTAACACGGCTTCCATTCCGTAGACTAAAGAGAACGGAGTTGCCCCTGTCGAAGTGCGCACTGACGTGCGATAACCATGGAGAGCAAATGGTAACATCTCATGCCAGTCTTTATACGTTACTGTCATCTTTTGTATGATCTTTTTGATATTCTTATTAGCAGCCTCCACGGCGCCATTCATCTTTGGCCGGTACGGAGAAGAGTTATGGTGTTTTATTTTGAACTGCGTGCAGAGTTCAGTAATCATCTTGTTGTTCAAATTAGTACCATTGTCAGTGATAATTCTTTCAGGGATGCCATACCGACAAATGAGACTATTCTTGATGAACCGTGCCACCATATTCTCGGCGACGAGGATTCTGACTCTGTCGTCCCTTTGATCCCTTACAAGGATTTGTCTTCTCTTCTCATCCTCAATGACCTTCGAAGCTCTGGCCAACTTCTCCTTGGTGATGTCGTGCTCCTTTGTAGACGACTCCAACGCTTGGCTGACCTTCCGGTAATAGGCAGTGTCTATCTCAAAGCGCTTTACTTCCAGGGCATGTTTCTTATCCTGATCTTCCATTCTCCCTCTGATCTCCTGATTAGCCATCTGAATCCGAGCAACACTCATCTCTAATTCAGTCTTCTCCGCTTGCAACTGATCTCTTGCTTTCTTCATCTCGAGGAATTCTTCCATACTGACAGAAGAACGTGGCCCCTCAATCAAAGGACACCAAGGGTCACCTCCTGGAAATGGTAGATATGTGAGCTCAATCCTTTTCTGTCATTGATGGATGCCCCTTCAGGGTATTCCTGAGTTTCTAAATATCTTTTTACTTCGTGGAACCAAGGTTTCTCCTCTACTCCCTCAGTATTAAGTTCATAACAATATGCTGGTTCATCTAATCGTTTGATGGTGATCATGGGAGCTTCGTCATCCCATCTGACTCTGAACATAGATGACATGGTAGCTAATGCGTCTGCCAACTGGTTCTCTTCTCGTGGAATATGTTTGAATGTAATCCCTTTGAAGTATGGGATTAACGTTAACACCCGCTCTCGATAAGGGATGAGATTCGGATGTTTAGTGTCCCATTCTCCTTTGATCTGACTGATTACTAATGCTGAGTCTCCGTACACACTCAAAAACTTGATTCTTAGGTCTATAGCAGCTCTGAGTCCCAAAATACATGCTTCATACTCAGCCATATTGTTGGTACAATCGAAACATAGTCTAGCAGTGAAAGGCGTGTGGCAACCCTTGGGGGAAATGATTACAACACCAACACCATTGCCCAATGCATTAGAAGATCCATCGAAAACCATAGTCCATCGGGATCCCGGTTCGGGTCCTTCATCCGGTCCAGGTTCTTCATAATCAGTGACAAGCATGACATCCTCATCTGGGAACTCAAAATTCATAGATTGGTAATCATCCACCGCTTGATGCGCCAAATGATCAGCTAGCACGCTTCCTTTGATTGCTTTTTGAGTAGTGTATTGGATATCATACTCTGTTAAAATCATCTGCCATCTTGCTATTCTTCCGGAGAGAGCAGGTTTCTCAAATACCTATTTGATAGGATCCATCTTAGAAATCAATAAAGTGGTGTGATTCAACATATACTGTCTTAGTCGGCGAGCAGCCCAGGCCAAAGCGCAGCAAATCTTCTCGAGCAGTGAGTATCTTGTTTCACAGTCGGTAAACTTTTTGCTAAGGTAGTATATGGCATGCTCTTTTCGACCAGACTCGTCATGTTGCCCCAACACACACCCCATTGAATTTTCTAACACGGTCAAATACATGATTAGAGGTCTTCCTTCAACTGGTGGTATCAGAATTGGGGATTCCTGGAGATACTTCTTGATTTTATCAAAAGCTTCTTGACATTCATCATTCCATATCATCTCTTGATTTTTCCTCAGTAATTTGAAGATGGGTTTGTAGGTAGCAGTCAAATGGGAGATAAATCGGGCAATGTAATTCAAACGTCCCAAGAAACCTCTGACTTCTTTATCTGTACGAGGAACTGGCATTTCTTGAATAGCTCTCACCTTAGCCGGGTCAACCTCAATTCCTTTACCACTGACAATAAAGCCCAAGAGTTTACCGGATCTTACTCCAAAGGTGCACTTGTTCGGGTTCAATCTCAGCTTGTATTTCTTCAACCTCTCAAACAATTTGTACAAATGGTCGAGATGTTCTTCTTCAGTATGAGATCTGGCTATCATGTCATCCACATATACTTCTATTTCATGATGAATCATATCATGGAACAAAACCACCATAGCACGTTGGTAAGTTGCCCCGGCGTTCTTTAAACCGAATGGCATTACTTTATAACAGAAAGTGCCCCATTGCGTCACAAACGTAGTTTTCTCCATGTCTTCAGGTGCCATCTTAATCTGGTTATAACCCGAGAATCCATCCATGAAGGAGAATACTTTATGTTGAGCGGTGTTGTCTACCAGAACATCAATGTGCGGGAGTGGAAAGTCGTCTGTGGGACTCACTTTATTCAAATCTCTGTAATCTACACACATTCGCACCTTGCCATCCTTCTTTGGCACTGGTACCACATTAGCAACCCATTGAGGATAAGAAGTAACAGCCAGAAAACCTGCATCAAATTGTTTCATAACCTCGACTTTGATTTTCTCAGACATTTCAGGACGCATGCGACGAACCTTTTGCTTAACAGGACGACAATCTTCCTTCATTGGCAGACGATGCACTACTATATCAGTATCCAGTCCTGGCATGTCTTCATAAGACCAAGCGAAAATATCTACATAGTCATGTAACATCTGAATCAATCTTCCTTTGACACTGTTCTCCAAGCCTGCTCCTATTTTGACTTCTTTCTTGTCTACCTCGGTACCCAGATTTACAATTTCAATTGATTCCTCATGCGGCTGTATAGTCTTTTCTTCTTGCAGTAATAGTCTGGCAAGTTCTCCAGGGACTTCACAATCCACCTCACTTCCATCCTCGGCTTGGTAGATCGGATTTTCAAAGTCATAATGAACAGTAGTAGAACTATTATCCACAGGATCCAGAGTGGGTATGGATCTGCAATTTGTTACGTGAGTGTGTGTAAGAAAACATAGCTTGTTTGGAAGGTGACAGGAAAGATAAAGAGCGCAATATTTGAATGCAAAAAGTCCATTGATTTATCGAATGTAAATATGCTTATGAAATGACAAACCCTTAACAAATTAGCTATTGTGCCCCGGGCATAGACACAATGCTTTAAGAAGTTCAATTGTAAACATAAAAAAATTTACAACACTAAAATAGACAATAACAATTACTCCTGACTAAAGGAAATCGGGATAGTGTCTTCAGCCTTCCAATTATTGAATCCGTCACCAATTGTTGGGAAGATCCAGCTATCCAGGTCGCAATCGCTGTCAGCATCTTCTACAACATTGATCTGATTCTTGACTATCTTCTCAGAGTTAAATCCCAGGCCGAATCTATCAGACTTGTATGGTACATCGATCAGTTGACCCCAGCCAGTACGACCACCTTGTTCAACCACGGCTTGAGCATCCTTCAGAGAAATCATAGCAGGAGGAGCACGAATAACCTTGGGCACACAGGAAGTTGGCTTAAGGACAGGACTAGGCGGAGGAACTACTTCAAATGACTGAGAAGGAGTCTCAACGAATTCACCATCCATCTCGACGTATCTGAAGGTATGCACACTACTGACAATATACTCTTCTTCCCCACACACAGTGACGATCTTACCTTCTATTGGATACCTCAGCTTTTGATGGAGGGACGAAGCTACAACACTTGCCCCATGAATCCAAGAGCGTCCCAGCAAGCAGGAATAGGCAGGACGAATGTTCATTACATGAAAGATAGTGTTGAAGATTTGAGGTCCTATCCTGATAGGGAGGACCACTTCGCCATAGACAACGCTCTTTGCACCATCGTAAGCACGCACCACAGCGTCACTAGGTTTCAGTTCAATGCCTTTACAGTCCAGTTTATCGAACACAACTTTCGGTAGCACATTCAAAGAAGAGCCATTATCGATCAGCACATGAGACAAGGTGATTCCTTTACACTCAATGGAGATATGCAGAGCTTTATTGTGATTCTTTCCTGCTGGTGTCAGGTCAGCATCGGAAAAGCCTAGGCCATTGTCGACTGCCAGGTGAGCAACATAATTTTCGAACTGATCGACAGATGTTTCCTGAGGTACATGAGCAGTCTTCAAGAATTTTATCAAGGCATTGGCGTGAGATTCAGAAGATAACAACAAGGATAACATCGAGATCTTAGACGGGGTATGCCCCAACTGTTCTACCACATCAAAATCACTCTTGCGGATGATTTTCAGCACTTCTTCCATTTCTTGTTTGGCAACATCTTCGGTAGTAACTTCGACCGGTGTCTCTGACTGAGAAGGGTTGACTGGTCCCTTTCCTCGAGTTTCAGGGGCGGGAGGTGAGATTTCTGGAGAGAAGATCCTTCCACTTCGAGTAATTTTACTAGTCCCAACAATGCTATCAGAATGATCAACTTGCTTTACGCCATGGATGTAAACATCACCTCCATAATTCCACGGAATGGCTTTGCTTGAGGAATATGGTACTGGGCCAGGTGCAGTAATAATCAGGGGGGCTACCTTGGGCTCAGCAGTAATCTTCACAGGCACCCTAGTAGCGGTAATCTTCACTGGAACTTTGGACCTAGCGATCACAGATATTTCTTCAATAGAGCTTTCCACCTTAGGAATCTTTTCAAAGAGAATTGTACGTTCGTCCATCAGCCGTTGAATACCATTTCTCAACTTCAAACAATCATTGGGTCGGAGTATACAGAGATCGCAATTTTCAGCACAACCTGGAAATAAACCAGTTTGCAATAAATTCTTCTTGATGGTCAGGAGAGGAGATGCTAAGTCAGCTACATTAGAAATGTGAGAATTGTCATCCACAGCATTAACAGTCTTGTCATGGTTAGGCATAGGTCCAGTGATGACATTAGGAGTCTCTAGGGGATCAAATTCAATTTCTCCAGCCTCGATCATATCCTGAATCTTATTCTTCAACAACCAACAATCGTTTGTATCATGCCCGGGGCTATCGGAGTGATATGCACACCTGGCATTGGGATTATAACGAGGAGAAGTAGTGTTGGGATTCGTAGGAGGATCTCTGAGGGTAATCAACTTTGCTTTTAGCATACCCTGCAGTGCCTGTGCTAAAGTCATATTGATCTTGGTAAACTGCCTTCTTGGTCTGTCTTGTCTGTGCTGAAAGTTTTGAGATGGCGGTGCTGCAATCGTAACTGCTCCAATGGTATGGTCACGATTCTTCTTGCTACGACCCCTTTGACTGTACACAGCATTTGATTCGTTCCTAGCCTGATAGGACCTTTTGGTGCTTGCAGAGGTAGCCGTATGTATCTTTCCACTTCGAATACCACTTTCAACACGTTCACCTGTCAATATAAGTTCAGTGAAACCCGATGAAGAACTTCCCAGTAGATGGCTGTAGAATGGGCCAGTCAGTGTACTCATGAACATGTCCACTAATTCTCGATCAGTCATAGGGGGTTTGACTCTGCCAGCCAAATCTCTCCATTTTTGAGCATATTCTTTGAAACTTTCTTTAGATCCCATAGTCATATTCTGCAACTGTAGCCGAGTAGGCGCCAATTCGGAATTATACTGGTAGTGCTTGTAGAAATCTGTTGCTAAATCAGTCCAGGTGCGGATGTTAGAGCTCTCGAGCTGATAGTACCACTCTAACTGTGTGCCAGACAGACTCTCTTGGAAGAAATGGATCCATAGCTTCCTATCAGTGGTATGCGGCTGAATCTTTCTCACGTAAGCTTTCAGATGCATCTGAGGACAAGACGCACCATCATACTTAGTGAAAGTGGGGATCTTGAATTTGCGAGGAATGGTCACATTGGAGACCAGACCCAAACTTTCGAAATCCAGACCGGGTGCCTTCTGACCCTCCATAGCTAGCATACGTTCTTCCAGCAACTTGTATTTGCCATCTTTTGGAGAGTACTGTTCATTCTCGTAATCTTCATCGTCGTCCTCAGGGTTGAAGGGACCAACATTCTCCTCTTCTGAATCATTCTCTGTCTCATCTTCTTTGTCCTTCGGAATTCCAATCTTGACTCCTGCTGTCTGTCCTTTAAGCCTTCTTCCTGGGTTGATGTAACTCACAGGATTCTTGTCTTTCTTCTGCTCGAGCAAGAGAGCCTTCAACTCCTCCTGTCCCTTGGATAAGCTCAGGATCATCTCCTGGAATTGAGCATTTTGAGCCTGGAGATCTTTGATAGTTTGTTCGAGGGCCATTTTTATGTTTGCAATGGAAGACCATGAGAACATTGATCTTTTAGAATACCTGTTATGCAATGTTATGTTATGCTATGCAATGTATGAAATGTTTTCAAGGACTTTTGGAATTTAACTTTGCGTAAACCATCAAAAGGAGAGAAACTTTTATTAATAATTTCTTTAATCAATTTTCATTACAAAAAGAATAATAAAAATACAATGAAAGCTCAAGTCTCCCAGGGGCGGCTTCTTTTTGGGCGAAGATATGCATTGAGTCTTCGTTCCTCATTAAGCTGGCGGGTAAGTTCTAACACTTTCTTCCTTTCAGCACAAAACTGGGCTTCGAAGGTATCCCTTTCCTCTCTCAACTGGATCCAGGACCTCTTCAATTCTTCAACATCAGTAGGCATATCTGGATAAGAGATGATCTGAGGAGTACCTCCTTCAACTTCTGGTTCGACAATCTGAGGTCCGATTGCAAGATATGGCATGACAAGTTCACGAGCTCTGACGCGTACCCATCTGAGATAAGGTTCCATAGGAATAGAGTTTTTCTGTCCTAAAGTACTTCTTTTCACCATGCCCCAAGCTCGTACAAACCTTTGGTGGAGACCTTGGGAATCGTTGTCATAGTCAAACACAGTGCCTTGGATAATTATCTCATGTGGGCCCTCTCTTCGAGCACAACCAAACTGACGTAGAGCTAAGGTCGGGTTATAAGTAATACCTCCTCTTATCCCCAGGAGTGGTACGTTAGGGAATTCACCACAACGGTCAATGAGGATAACATCTTCTTTGAGATGAGGACACCAACGGATGTCTGAATGGGAGAGCGACATTATCCTTTGAGACCATTTCAGATTCTGCTCGTTCTTCAAGACTGACTGAGGAAGGTGCGAAATAAACCACCTAGACAATAAAGGTACGCAACACATGAGGGTCCCTTGCCTCTTCATAGTACGGGTGTGGAGGGAATGCAAAATGTCTCCAAGCAAGGTAGGCACAGGGTTATGAGTGAGAAATATCTTAATAGCATTCATGTCTATGAATTGGTCTGGGTTAGGGAATAACGCCAAACCATAGATTAGTAATGCTAGGACATCTTCGAAAGCATGGACATCCATAACTTTTAAGAATTCTCGGCCTTATTTATCAGAAATTTGGCAAGTAAACCCTTAACTCCACTTCTTGTTACCCAATTGGTTTCAATGTCGGACTTCGTCATGTGTAAAGCCGCGACAACTTCTTCAGACTTCGGAATCTTTTCTAAACCACTGAAAGGTGTTTGATCAAGTATAGGTATCCCAAGCAGCCTGGAGAACTCTTCTAATGTGGGTACCAACTGATAATCTGGGAAAGTGAAGCAATGATGTTTGGGATCGAAGAACTGGAATAGCACTCTCATCATATCTTCCTTGAAACCAGTGGTAACCAAATTGAGGAGAGAACCATGTTTCTTGATGAACTGAGCCTGATCGGGAAGTTCTGACACTAAATCCTTGAGTTGAGGAGAGATCCCTACGAAATTAATCCGGATAGTCTTCCTGGAAGCCATAGCCCTGTTACAGAGCAAAGCTAAATCCCTAAGTCCTTGAAATGGTTAGTACAATGCCATGATGTTATGATGTTATGATGTTATGATGTTATGATGTTAAGTGAATAACAAGCACAAGCAAGTCACACAACAATCATTCCTAAGTTTTAAGGCTTGCATGAGTTCCAGAGGTAAGTACCCTCCCCACTGAAGTTTGGTTGGTTCAACCTGTCCTAGAATAGTAACCGGGTTCTAGAAGGATCTCCAATCATTGACCTTCCTTTAAGTCCACTTCAGTGCAACACCAAGTGGTTGACCGAAGCTTCCCTAAAGTCCAATCTTAAAGAGTGTAGCATCGAGTCTCAACCAACCCCAGTCGGAACCGAAGTCAGTTATCTCACTACTTTCTAATGGCTAGGGTGAGTCAATTAGGGTTCTAAAGGTCTGGTTAATGCTTTGATGACACCACGCAGACGCCAAATGTTTCCTCAAGTAAACATGAGGAACATCAGGACATCCAAAGTGTCACATTAACCGTAGCCATCATTTTAACCATTCCAGTATACGCCGGATAGTCGCGATGATCTATTGCTACTTACCTAGGGTACACTAGATCCGGGTGTAGGATCTTTCACTCAAGCATCAAATACCCAAGCAATCCCTTAAAAGTAAATAAGACAATTTGAATAAGTGATCTTGTTTTTAAGGTAACCTCTCTTTTTAGTATCCCCAGCAGAGTCGCCAGTTCTGTCATACGGTGAACTGACTTTATGTGTTTTTTTTGCTTTGGAAAGCAAATGTCGCGGATAGCAAGAGTCGCCACCGACTTTTCTTTTATCCAATAAGGAAAGGTGGAAAAGAACAAGAAAGACCTTAATTAGATTTTGGGTTCGGGAGGTACATTATACAAGGGGAAGGTGTTAGCACCCTTTGTATCCATGGTTATCCATGGGCTCTTAATTGCTGGATCACTTATGTTTGTCTGAAAAAGTGTTTGTGAATTGCTTAAAAATGTTTTTGAAAGGAGAGTTGAACTTTGTAATGATTCTTGTGCGAATGTATACAAAGTATTTATCTCGTTTAATTTTGAAAGCGGTTTAGAAAATATAATTGATTCTAGTACGAATGTATACCAAGTGGTGATTTTCTAGTAGATGTTTTGCAAAGTGTGAAAAATGTTTTAGGTTGTGAGTCAGCAATTAAGAGTTATACCTACCCAAGGTCTTTATGGGCATTTCCTATCCTTATGAGGGTAAAACTGTCCTTACTATTGAGAAGTAAGTAGTTTTATCCTTTGGATGTAAAAGGGTCATTGTAGGGTCATCGATTGGTCATTGAAGGCAACATTTGTAAGGATACCTTAGCATTCGAAGGGACGATCATCATTTAACTGTAGGCTACACCGAAGGGTCATTGAGGGACGAAATCATATATTCGAAGGCGACATCCGAGGGACTATGATTTATTTTATAGGGACATGATGATTTAACCGAAGGGTCTTTGCTAAGTGTATCCCCACGTTCGCGGGACATGACCATAAGACCGTAATATCGTAAGGCAACAGAGAGAGGTCCAAGATCACATATTCAAAGGCAATGTTTTTACAATTAATTAGATAGCCGTAATCAATTAGGTAGTTAGGGTGAATTTCCACATTAAAATCGATTAAATAATTAGGATGAATCTTTACATTAAAATCAATTAAGCAATTAAGATGAATCTCCACAAGGGTATCCCACAAATAAAGTGGAATACCTAGCAAGCTACTTGTTCCTGGGAATATGTGAACCCTTGCAACATTCAGCACACAGGTCAGGATACCAAATCAGGGTGCAATCGAGAACTACACCGTAAAAGAAACACAGCAGTAGGAATGTCAGGAAAAATAACGCATGATTAAAATAGAACATATCAGATAAGCATAGAACAGAACAACCAAAATATTAGCGACTGTCACGTTCGCCTCTGCCTCGCCTAGCGAAGGCCTAGCGAATACTCGCTACATGCTCGCTTAGCGATGTGCTAGCGAGCGGCTGCGGGTTTTGAATTTCAGAACAGTACGATCTCAGCATGCTGCACGCCCAATGGCATCCAATACAGAAATTACATGGTTCAACATTCACGATATTCAGGCACACTTAAATTCCCATGCAAAACCTCAATTATGTTTATGAATTCAATTATAATATCACATGCAAATTAAGAACATAAAGCGGTAATAGTTATGCAAACCTGTTTGCAATCGAATTGCAACCTTCAATTGGCAAGTCGGATTGAGTTGGGCGGAGGTAACTTTGATGCAGATGAGTTTCCTTCAGGGTTTCCTTTAGGGTTGCTCTGAATTCTCTGGGTTAGCCTCCAGGGTTTGCTGTGCCTTCTCTCTATCTCCCGTCTTCGTTTTTTTTCCGTTTTTTTTTTAGTGAAGTGGTGGTATTTATAATGCTCTTTTTGTGACCTAATGGGCTCAGAATGAAGCCTAGAATTTTCAGATATTCGCAAGCTTCGCTAGGCGAGTGGCGTAGCGAAGGATTCGCTAGGCGAAGGAATTGCTCGCCTAGCGAGCAAGCCAGTTTGGGCCATTTTCTGGATTTGGCCCTCTGTGAGCTGGGTCTTGGTTCCTTTAAGATCAATGCCTTGAAGAATGAGTTGGAGTGCCTTGAAAAATGCCTGGTAATATTAACGTGCAAATTTTGGGGTATGACAGCTGCCCCTGTTTAATGTTCTTGAACCGAGAGAGTTAGAATGGTATGTACGCCATTCGTGGTCTGGAGGTGGAAGAATATTAAACACTAGAATGCCCCAAAAATTTGCATTTGTTAATCAGAAGTTATTCCTGATGGAGATGGGCTTAAAGATGCCATCCAGGAAGTTTGATGATGAGAGCTTCAGAGTGCATCGTACATTAGACGATATCTGAAGACATGGGTGTCATACCGGGTCATACGCTAGACCGTATAGTGAGTTGATAACACGAAATTATATCATATTTTAGGACTTAATTCCATTAAATTCTATGACTATTTATTTCAGTTCACTTCATTTTATAAGATATTACGTGGTATTTTCTTCCTATTTGTCTCAGGTGGTTTATTTTGAAGCACAAGTAAAAATGGAAGAAAAGGAGGTGCAAAAAGGAGAGAAAAAGAACCAAATGCCAAAGCCCAGCCCAAAGCGCAAGACACAAATGTTGTGCCTGTGACGGACGTCACAGAGGGCGTGACGAGCGTCACGCAAAACAGCCTTGTGACGGACGTCACACATGGTGTGACGAACGTCACACCATTCCCCTACTTTTTGGGCGCAAGTAACGCCTCAGAGACTTGAAGAGACGTTGAGGAGTGTTGGGCCCTATATCCACGCCATGCAATTAGCCACGTTGAAGACCTTTTGGCAGCAGGCAGTTACTTAATGACACCAATATAAATAGCCACTTTTAAAACCTAAAGTGGTTCCGAGGCTTTTCCAATTTTTTTTCCTTTGCCGTTTTTCGCTTTTGCAATTTTCTTTTCCAGCAACTTAGGCATTGTTTCTTTATTTATTTATTTTTTACAAGTTCTACACTATTTCCCTTGCAATTTACATTTTCCTTTTTAGCATTTAGTTAATTCTTTTCGCACAATAGTTTCTACACCGGAAACTATTGTGTAACTTTTTACCGGATCTAACCTTACGTTAGAATCTAGTTTTTATTTCCTTGGTTTAATTTATTGTTTAGTTGAAGAATCCAAGAACAAATCCTACCGGCTTGTGGTGGAGTGTTCAAGACTATTGTTTAACGCATTCAGGTTCTTTAATTATTATTTAATGCTTTGTTTTATTATTTGTTTATATTATCTGCCTGGGATGAGTCTGTTTATGCATGATATGTATTTTTGTTTGTTTAGCATGTCTGGCTAATTCGCCTAGATATCGGTATGTAAAGTAAGCGGAATAAGGGATCAAGACTAAGTCGGTCTAATTAAACTTAAAATTAAAATCAATCTTTTTACGGTCTCAATTTACAGGTTTAATAACAAGATTTTTTACAAAAGTAAAAGACATAAAGAAGTTAAAATCAATAGAGCGAGAGTTTGAGGTTTTAACTGGACAGTGTAAATTAGGCATTAACTCTAGATCAGGGCGAGAGCAAGTTTTAGAGTTAATTAAATTCTGACCTTTTCCAAAAAGTATTTTTAAAGATTGAATGTGAGGACGAGAGTTAAGCATTCGGATTTAATTGTATAACCTAAGTCAACAGAGCGAGAGTTTGAGATAAGGGTGTTTAAAACGGTCAGTGTTTTCTTAAAAGGAGTTTCTGCAACTTTATTGCTTTCAAAAAATGGTTTTTGACTTAATTATAAGTGACAGCTACATTAACATAGAATCATGGTTTATTCAACAGAGCGAGAGTTTGAGATAAAACCTTTAATCAATAAAGTTAACTGAAACGATTTATTTTAAAACCAAGAAACCGACAAAGAATTGATTCCCTAATTACGACGAACTACATACCGATATCCGCTTTATTAATATTTAATCTAGATCTTATTTTAGTTTTAGCTTTTCCCCCAAACAATCAACCATTATCCACCTTAGCTTTACGAAGTAACCTTAGATAACGGTATATCGATTCATAAGTCCCTGTGGGATCGATATCTTTTAAAACTACGCGATAGAACTGTGCACTTGCAGTTTGTACCCCATTCTCGACTCACACAGTCGAGCGATCAAGTTTTTGGCGCCGTTGCCATGGACTTTTATTTAATCGATATCGTAACTCTTCCGTTACACTGTAGAGACTAAGGTTTCTTTTTCTTCTATTCTTTCTTTCGTTGATTTGTATGCCACGCACTTGCTCACAAGGCGAACCGCTCTATTTACGAATCAACGATATCGAACTATATCTCCGAGTCTTACGACGAATTCGGGAATATCGTACTGCAAACAATCTCCCTCCTGTAGAACTTCCTGATTTCAAAAACCTTTTTCCTTCGATAACCGAGATGGCAGAACCAGCTCGTGCTCTTAGAGATTACGCCGCTCCATCGCAAGATGAGCCGCATTCAAGTATTGCTCCGCCCGCAATCGAAGCAAACAACTTCGAACTTAAACCTTCGCTGTTGCAGGCTGTGCAACAGAACCAATTCTCTGGAAATCCTACCGAGGATCCAAACCTTCATTTATCCGTATTTGTCCAATACGCTGATACTGTTAAAGCTAATGGTGTCACTTCAGAGGCAATTCGACTTCGTCTTTTTCCTTTCTCATTGAGAGATAGCGCTAGAAGATGGCTTCAATCTCTCCCTTCCAACTCAGTCACCACATGGAACGAGTTGAAGAAAGTTTTTCTTGCCCGATACTTTCCGCCAAGCAAAACAGCTATGTTAAGAGCCCAGATAAACGGATTTAAACAGAAAGACAACGAGTCTCTTTTTGAAGCATGGGAAAGATACAAAGACATGATGAGACTTTGCCCACACCATGGTTTGGAAGACTGGTTAGTAATTCACACATTTTATAATGGTCTCCTATACAACACAAGGTTAACAATAGACGCCGCTGCAGGTGGTGCATTAATGAACAAACCTTATGCTGATGCTTACCAGCTTATCGAAAGCATGGCCCAAAACCACTATCAGTGGGGAACCGAACGAACAACGGTGGAAAAACCTCAAACGAAAACTGGCATGTACGAGATAAGTAACCTTGATCACGTTAACGCAAAAGTGGATGCTTTGGTCCAGAAAATTGAAAGTTTAAATGTATCACCTCCAGCCGCCGTGGTTGCTATAACTCAGAATTGCGAGGTCTGTGGAATCCAAGGTCACACTCCTACGGACTGTCAACTCTTGACAGGAATCCAAGCAGAGCAAGTAAACTATGCTCAAGGAAGCCCCTACTCGAATACCTATAACTCAAATTGGAAGAACCATCCAAACTTTTCATATAAGAGTAATAACGCTTTGTACGCACCTGGACAGTCTCCAAATCAAGCCCCAGCTATACCTCCGGGATATCAGAAACCGAACCCATCCATGCCTAACAATAACGCCCCTAGGAAATCCAACTTGGAAATCATGATGGAAAACTTTATAGCTTCCCAACAACAAACCAACAAAGATTTCTTAAACCAGAATGTACACACTGGCGAACAACTTAAACAACTAGCAAGCAAAGTAGATGCCTTGGCTACCCATAACAAAATGCTGGAAACACAAATATCACAAGTAGCTCAACAACAAGCACCTACTGCTGCCCCAACTGGTACATTCCCTGGACAGCCCCAACCTAACCCGAGAAGCCACGCTCATGCAATTATATTAAGAAGTGGAACGGAAGTGGAAGGACCGTCTGATCCAAGGATAGAAAACCAAAACCCTAAGAAATCAACTGAGGAAAGTGAACCTAAGGAAAAGGAAGAGAGTAATAAGGAAACCCTAGAAAAGAAGGAACCTTATGTACCTCCACCACCTTACAAACCACCTATCCCTTACCCTCAAAGGCTTGTTAAAACCAAAGATGCGGGCCAATTTAGAAAATTTGTTGATCTCCTTAAACAATTAAACGTTACAATTCCGTTCACCGAAGCTATTACGCAGATGCCCTCATATGCTAAATTCTTAAAAGAAATTCTTTCTAATAAGAGGAAACTTGAGGATAGCGAAACCGTTACACTCCCTGCCGAATGTAGCGCTATAATCCAAAACATGCCCCCTAAACTCAAGGATCCGGGTAGTTTCTCTATACCCTGTCACATAGGAAAATTTGTCATCGACAAAGCCTTATGCGATTTAGGAGCCGGAATTAGCGTTATGCCTTTATCCATGTGTAAGAAACTGGAAATGGGAGAATTAAGACCAACCAAAATGTCTGTGCAACTAGCAGATCGCTCCATCAAATATCCTGTAGGAATCCTTGAAAACGTTCCCGTACGCATAGGTCAATTCTACATTCCCACTGATTTTACAATTATGGACATTAGAGAAGATGATATTACACCCATTATACTGGGAAGACCGTTCTTAGCAATTGCCGGTGCAATCATAGACGTAAAACGAGGACGACTCACCTTCGAAGTAGGTGAAGAGAAAATTGAGTTCATTCTTTCCCAATTCTTGAAAGCACCTGCAATAGAAGATACATGTTACTTCATGGATATCATCGATGAATGCATAAAAGAAGCAGAGTTAGGAGAAGACAAATCGTCTGACTGCCTTGTAGAAGACAAATCATACCAATGTTTAGCAATAACACCGGACCCTACGCAATGTCTTAACAAACCAACCCCCGACCTGAAAACACTTCCCAAAAATCTGAGATATGAATTCCTAGACTTAGAACTTGAACGACCTGTGATAGTTAATGCAGACCTAGGAAGACTCGAAACAGAAAAACTCCTACATATCTTAAGGAAGTATCCAACCGCACTAGGGTACCACATCACCGATCTTAAAGGAATAAGTCCTTCTATTTGTATGCACCGCATCATGTTAGAAGAAGACTGTAAAACCTCTAGGGAACACCAGAGAAGACTAAATCCGATCCTGAGTGAGGTAGTAAAGAAGGAAATAACCAAGTTATTGGAAGCAGGTATTATATATCCTATATCTGATAGCAAATGGGTTAGTCCTGTACACGTTGTACCAAAGAAAGGAGGCATAACCGTTATTGAAAACGAAAAAGGGGAAACTATAACTAAACGAATCGAATCGGGATGGAGAATGTGCATTGACTATAGGAAACTAAACAAAGCAACCCGAAAAGATCATTTCCCTTTACCATTCATTGACCAAATGTTAGAACGATTAGCAAAACATTCACATTTCTGTTATCTAGACGGTTATTCAGGCTTCTTTCAAATACCAATCCACCCTGATGACCAAGAAAAGACAACGTTCACGTGCCCTTTTGGTACCTTCGCTTATAGACGAATGCCGTTTGGTCTGTGTAATGCTCCTGCAACCTTTCAAAGATGCATGATGGCAATTTTCGCCGACTTTCTCGAAAACATCATGGAAGTATTTATGGATGACTTTTCCGTATACGGACAAAGTTTCGAAGAATGCCTTGAAAACCTAGAAAGAGTTCTTGAGCGATGTGTAAAAGTAAACTTAGTACTTAACTGGGAAAAGTGCCACTTTATGGTACAAGAAGGAATTGTTTTAGGACACATCATCTCGAACAGAGGAATTGAAGTAGACAAAGCCAAAATAGAGGTAATCGAAAATCTTCAACCCCCAAGAACCGTGAGAGAAGTACGAAGCTTTTTAGGACACGCCGGTTTCTACCGACGATTCATCAAAGACTTCTCTAAGATAACTAAACCTTTAACCGGACTATTGATGAAAGATGCTGAATTCATATTCGACGATAACTGTTTAAAAGCATTTCAAACGCTTAAGCAAGCATTGATCTCAGCACCCATAATGCAGACACCAGACTGGAATGAACCATTCGAAATAATGTGTGATGCCAGTGATTATGCTGTAGGTGCTGTTTTAGGACAAAGAAAGGATAAAAAGCTTCACGTTATATATTACGCAAGCAGAACCCTGGATGAAGCGCAAATGAATTACGCCACTACCGAGAAAGAACTCCTAGCAGTGGTATTTGCGCTAGATAAATTTCGTTCTTACTTGGTCGGAGCCAAAATAATAGTTTACACTGATCACGCTGCTATCAAGTACCTTTTAACAAAAAAAGATGCTAAACCTAGACTCCTAAGATGGATCTTGTTGCTACAAGAATTCGACTTAGAAATCAAGGACAAGAAAGGAACTGAAAACGTAGTAGCAGACCACCTCTCTAGACTTGAGAACCTTGAACCGGAAAGAACATCAATTAATGATGATTTCTCGTACGACAAACTTATAGCTACTTTGGAAGAGAGCAACTCCGACAAACAAGTAGAAACCACCTTAGCTATATCCGTCACACCATGGTACGCTGATCTCGTCAATTATTTAGCTGCCGGAATAGTCCCACCTACTTTATCTTACCAGCAGAAGAAACGATTCTTCTACGACATAAAACACTATTACTGGGATGATCCCTTACTTTTCAAAAGAGGCCCCGATGGTATTTTCCGTCGATGTATACCCGAAGAAGAGGTAGAAAATATAATCCAACACTGCCACTCCGCTCTTTATGGTGGACACACAAGTACATCCAAGACCTGCTCTAAAATCCTACAAGCCGGCTTTTATTGGCCAACTATATGGAAGGACGTACATGCGACTATTAAGGAATGTGACAGATGTCAACGCACGGGAAACATATCTAGACGTGACGAAATGCCGCAAAAAGGTATTTTGGAAGTAGAGATTTTTGACGTGTGGGGAATAGACTTCATGGGACCTTTTCCATCCTCTTTCGGTAACAAATACATACTCGTGGCAGTTGACTACGTATCAAAATGGATCGAAGCTATAGCTTCCCCAACAAACGACACCCGAGTAGTAACTAGACTCTTTAAGAATATAATATTTCCGAGATTTGGCATCCCAAGAATAGTAGTCAGTGATGGTGGATCGCACTTTATATCCAAGGTACTCGAAAAACTACTACTTAAGTATGGAGTGAGACATAGGATAGCGACACCTTACCACCCTCAGACCAGTGGACAAGTGGAAGTATCTAACAGAGAAATCAAGCAAATACTAGAAAAAACGGTCGCCACTTCAAGGAAAGATTGGTCATTGAAATTACCAGAAGCTTTGTGGGCATACCGAACTGCTTATAAAACCCCCATAGGGACGACCCCATTTAAGCTCATTTATGGAAAATCCTGTCACCTCCCGGTAGAGTTAGAACATAAAGCCTATTGGGCTATTAGAAATCTGAATCTAAACTATAAGGCCGCCGGTGAAAAGAGAATCCTTGACATAAACGAATTAGAGGAACTCAGAAGAGACGCCTATGAAAATGCCAGAATCTATAAAGAAAGAACAAAACAATGGCATGACAAGCGTATATCAAGGAAAATCTTCAAGCAAGGCGACGCAGTCCTTTTATTTAACTCTAGACTAAAGTTATTCCCGGGAAAACTACGATCCAGATGGTCAGGTCCTTTTCATATCACTAACATCTTTCCCAGTGGAGCAATAGAAATTAAAGGCAAATCCACAGAACCGTTTACCGTAAACGGGCAACGTCTAAAACACTATCACTATGCGGAAACCAATGGGGATTCGCAAATCCTACACTTAGACGAAATGCCCCCAGGACCTATAGATTATATTTAACAGTTTCTTTGTCGAGCTTGCGACATTTAAACAAAGCGCTTAGTGGGAGACAACCCACAATTATTTTATTATTTTCTTATTCTATTATTATCATTTTCCTATTTCTTCCTCAATTATTCTTTTAATTTCTGTTTAGTATTCATTCCTGATTTATTTTAATTCAAAAGAAAATAATAATAATAATAATAATAATTTTTTCTTCTTTCGGCATTCGGCCAAATCCCGACTAAAACTCATGTCTTCTTTTCTCTAGCTAGCACTAACCAGATGGGACATTTTGATCGTATGGGTATCAAATTCAGAGGAATGGCTCAGAAACAAAAGTTTGAAGAACTAGCCACTAGAGAGATGCTACCTAGTTTATATGCTGATGATTGGGCTATGACTTCCCTTGGACTGAGACAAAGTGTCCTGTATTTGCTGAACCAGATAGGATGGGAGACATCCCCTATCCTGAGACATTTCACCACCTACCGGAGACTCACACTAGAATTCCTTAGCTCATTAATCTATCTACCCAGCCATGGGAAAGGAATTAGCAGAGGTTTTATCCAGTTCAGAATGTTCAACATGGAGTACCAATTTAATATTAGAGACTTTACCAACCTTTTGGGTTTTCCTACCTCCTTTGACACATTCACAGTAAGCCAGGAAGAACTTTTTGAACATAGAGAACTTGAACACTTTTGGGGTAAGCTGACTGGAAATGATGAGCCCGAAGAACATGAGTTTCTCTCTGGAAACATACACAACCCGGCCTTTCGCTATTTCCATAAGATCCTGACTCACACTTTATTTGGGAAGAAGCCAAACAGTACTTCAGTTTCACGTGATGAACTCTTCATCATTTTTTGTGCTTCCCAGAACCGTCCAGTAAACGGTGCTACTTTTATGTTAGCTAATTTGGACCACCTTATCCAGGATGAGCGAGCACCAATCCGAATAGGCGGTTTGATAACTATGATAGGTAATGCTATTGGATTACGTCGGCCTATGCTTGACCTAAGCCCTTTTTGTGGCATTACTACTATGAGTATACCCTTCCTCTTCAACACTATGTTTATAGAAAACCTAGGGTCTGACGAGTTTGAGCTTATTATTGATAACCAAGTTCTTTGCCTATTCACCATGCCCGATCCTAGGACTAGTGTTCATAACCGCAATAACTGGCTCTACAACCTGAACGAAACCCCCTCTCCTGCTAGATCCACTGAATCCATCCAGGACTATGAGATTTGTGATGACTATGAGACTTATGATGACCAGATCCCTCATGCTGAATCTGACCCTCAGACACCATCCGGCTATTATGATATTGACCCTCCTCCTCAGCCTGTTCAGACCGAAGAATCAGCAATATCCGACCTCCGGCATCATATGCCCGGAACTGATTATAACACCGCCATTGAAGCTTTAATGTCAGAACAAGACGCCCTCAGAGGAGAATTTACTGACATGAGACACGAAGTTCTAGGATACATGAGCAGTATGACAGATCAGTTTCACGAGTTGCTACATCGTGTTAAATCTTTTGCTCCTCCGGCCAGAGATCGTGCAGATGGATAGAATTTAGTTATTTTTCTAAGTTATTTAGTTTTAAGTTAGATTATTCATTAATGTTATTTGAATTCATGTTCACATTTATTTCTCTTTCATTTCATTGTTTTCCTTTCCTGTATTACATTATGATCATTTTATTGAAGCTGTTTATTTAATTTTATTATGCAATAGCTATTAAGCCCTCTCTACTGTTGTTACCTATGACTTATCATTATACAAAGTAGAATAAGCGTGCAGGAGAAATTAAATTGCAGAATAAATCAATCAAAAACAAAACAAAATAAATAATAAAAATAAAATCCTTTACCAAAATGATTCTGTGGAACGCTACTGAAGCCTTGCCAAAAAGGAATGTGTGACGAGCGTCACACAATCCATAACGAACGGCACGCCAAATGCCTGTTACGAACGTCACACCCCTGTGACGAGCGTAACACCCTTCAGACTAGTGAACGTTAAGGAGCCGTTGGAGACGAACGTTACACCTTTTTACTTTTTACCTTCCCCATTAATTTCCATTCAACCACACTTAATTACTTTTCAACCACTTTTTCTTTCCAACTTCCAAATTCTTCTCCTATAAAAACCCCTCAAAACCTTCCTTCATTCACCACAAACCATTCTCTCCTATCAAATACATTTCTTTTCTTTCCAAATCACCCCTTCAAAATTCATTCATCACAATGGCGGGAAATCAGAATTTCGGAAATATCATCTTCCGATCCGAAGATGAAAATTATCAAAGAGAGCAATTCGAGCGTTTCCAACAGCGAGGCGTCGTTTCCACCAGGTACCCCGATTTACCTTGTTTACAACAATTAGGATTACTTCAAGGTATCGAATGGATGCTCCGTCAAGCCAACTTAACCTTCCTTTGCACTCATAATCAACCCACCTACCCATCCCTAACCTTAGAATTCTTAAGTTCATACGACTACACCACTCCCGCCGGTGAAGACGAATTTTTAACCGGTACCGCAACCTTCCGTATGTTTAACACCGAGTACTCCTTAACCCAAAACCAATTGAGTACCATGCTACAATTTCCCATAGAAGGTCTGCTACACTCCAGAATCCCTCCACACTCAAACTGGAACACAGTTGACGTTTTCGGCCTTTTCAAGAAAATTTCCGGTATCGATACCTACAACTGGGAAGAACTCCTTCTTTCCCATATACATAACCCCACTATTTGGTACTTTATCCGCATCTTGCAAAACACAGTTTTTGGAAGACCAAACAACAACAAGGTCAACTCAAAGGAGCTATTCTTCCTCCAATGCGTCTTCGAACCGGATACTCAGGTAAACGCCGCCTCCTTTCTATTTCATCATATCCGCACCTTATGTGCTAGAGGCCGGCAACCTTTTATAATTGGTGGATTAATCACCACCATAGCACTTGGCCTAAACCTAGGGGATAAACTCCAAACTTTAGAATCTCTACCTCCCCTATCTATGGATATCAGCTACTGTCGATCCTCCCGCCTGATTAAGAACAGAGTAGGCGGAGGATATTATCTTATGGTGAACAACCAGGAAGTCCCAAGCGTTGTTCTACCAAATATCGCCCTAACTGATGTCACAAACCCCGACCGCCACCTCTATGATCTAAACGCTCCCGAAGCCACCGAGCCTTCACAAACAAACCCGCACACAGACGAGTTTGAAGCAATGGAGCAAGGTGATCATCCGCCTACACAACAGTCAGTCCCGCTCAACCCTTCCGGCAATGCAACTGGCCCATCCTCCCAACGTCGTCGACGAAGAAGGCCTGCAACCAACGACGACATCATGGATGCTATTGATGGTATGCAGGCACAGAATGTCGAGATGATGCAGATGATGCATCAAATGCAACAACAACAGGATGCTAGGAATGCCATAACCGACCAGCGGTTTACTGAGTTGTTCAGCAGGTTCGACAACTTAGACTTACATCAGAGATCACCAGGTCCAAGAACCAGAGGCGGAAGACAACCTTAGTTGTAGTTTCTTTTTCCTTTCCATATTGTATCTCATTTCCTTAAAACATTGGGGACAATGTTTAGTTTAAGTATGGGGGGAAACCATGTTCTTTCTATTTCCCTTTTCAAGTATGTACCTTTCCCTCCATTGTTATTTTAATTACTATATTATAAAAAATAAAAAAATAAAAAAAATAAAAAAATAAAAAAAATCTATTATTTTAAGTTAAGTCCCGAGTGTGAATAAATTTCGTATTATCTATTCCCCTCAATTTTCTTGAGCCATAACAAAAATTTAACACACCAAATAAGTATAAAGGTTGCTTATTTTATAAAACTTGAGTGAAATCAAAACAAAATCATTACCATAACAACGCTCTGAGAACCTCAACATGTTAGATCAGGATAAGTACCTATTATACCGATTCCTTGAACTTTTAGTTTTATAGTAACCCCAAGTAGTTTATACGAGAAGTCAGCACCATCTCAATAGCAAACTACGTGGAGAGCCGATGAATATAAGTGGATGATTCCCAAAGTAACGAAAATATATATATATATATATATATATATATATATATATATATATATATATATATATATATATATATATATATATATATATATATATATATATATATATATATATATATATAATATATATATATATATATATATATATATATATATATATATATATATATATATATATATATATATATATATATATAAATATATCAGGAAATGCACTAATTAAATTAGGTGATCCTTACCAGATCATTTAATCTAAAGGTTGCAGATCATACAAAAACACAATATTAAAGATCCATTATGAGTTGGTTCAGTAGGTATCTGGTACTGAACTCGGTAGGGCGGACTACGGTTCGATCCCCCGCAATTTGCAATGGACTGAATAACGAAGTTATCCGACTTATGTACCAGAACTTCTAGCTAAAAGGGAATCATAATCACTAACCGGTTACTCCACTATGTGCGCGAAAAGATAAAGGGCTTAATGTGATTTCGCTAGAATGAAAACGGGTGAAATAAGAGTAAAGGAACTAGGATAGCTATCATAGTGTACTTGAACTGATTTGCATAAGGTGGGGTTATCTAGGTTGTGACAGTGGGTGTTGATATCAAGATTTAACTCAAGTTGCTTCTAAACAAAATCCACTTGCAACCTATTACGAATTGATGTGTGTTTTGAAATTTCATCCGGCTAAATTTTTAAAACGAGTTCTATACTGAATTTTGCTTGAGGACAAGCAAAGATCTAAGTATGGGGGAGTTTGATAACACGAAATTATATCATATTTTAGGACTTAATTCCATTAAATTCTATGACTATTTATTTCAGTTCACTTCATTTTATAAGATATTACGTGGTATTTTCTTCCTATTTGTCTCAGGTGGTTTATTTTGAAGCACAAGTAAAAATGGAAGAAAAGGAGGTGCAAAAAGGAGAGAAAAAGAACCAAATGCCAAAGCCCAGCCCAAAGCGCAAGACACAAATGTTGTGCCTGTGACGGACGTCACAGAGGGCGTGACGAGCGTCACGCAAAACAGCCTTGTGACGGACGTCACACATGGTGTGACGAACGTCACACCATTCCCCTACTTTTTGGGCGCAAGTAACGCCTCAGAGACTTGAAGAGACGTTGAGGAGTGTTGGGCCCTATATCCACGCCATGCAATTAGCCACGTTGAAGACCTTTTGGCAGCAGGCAGTTACTTAATGACACCAATATAAATAGCCACTTTTAAAACCTAAAGTGGTTCCGAGGCTTTTCCAATTTTTTTTCCTTTGCCGTTTTTCGCTTTTGCAATTTTCTTTTCCAGCAACTTAGGCATTGTTTCTTTATTTATTTATTTTTTACAAGTTCTACACTATTTCCCTTGCAATTTACATTTTCCTTTTTAGCATTTAGTTAATTCTTTTCGCACAATAGTTTCTACACCGGAAACTATTGTGTAACTTTTTACCGGATCTAACCTTACGTTAGAATCTAGTTTTTATTTCCTTGGTTTAATTTATTGTTTAGTTGAAGAATCCAAGAACAAATCCTACCGGCTTGTGGTGGAGTGTTCAAGACTATTGTTTAACGCATTCAGGTTCTTTAATTATTATTTAATGCTTTGTTTTATTATTTGTTTATATTATCTGCCTGGGATGAGTCTGTTTATGCATGATATGTATTTTTGTTTGTTTAGCATGTCTGGCTAATTCGCCTAGATATCGGTATGTAAAGTAAGCGGAATAAGGGATCAAGACTAAGTCGGTCTAATTAAACTTAAAATTAAAATCAATCTTTTTACGGTCTCAATTTACAGGTTTAATAACAAGATTTTTTACAAAAGTAAAAGACATAAAGAAGTTAAAATCAATAGAGCGAGAGTTTGAGGTTTTAACTGGACAGTGTAAATTAGGCATTAACTCTAGATCAGGGCGAGAGCAAGTTTTAGAGTTAATTAAATTCTGACCTTTTCCAAAAAGTATTTTTAAAGATTGAATGTGAGGACGAGAGTTAAGCATTCGGATTTAATTGTATAACCTAAGTCAACAGAGCGAGAGTTTGAGATAAGGGTGTTTAAAACGGTCAGTGTTTTCTTAAAAGGAGTTTCTGCAACTTTATTGCTTTCAAAAAATGGTTTTTGACTTAATTATAAGTGACAGCTACATTAACATAGAATCATGGTTTATTCAACAGAGCGAGAGTTTGAGATAAAACCTTTAATCAATAAAGTTAACTGAAACGATTTATTTTAAAACCAAGAAACCGACAAAGAATTGATTCCCTAATTACGACGAACTACATACCGATATCCGCTTTATTAATATTTAATCTAGATCTTATTTTAGTTTTAGCTTTTCCCCCAAACAATCAACCATTATCCACCTTAGCTTTACGAAGTAACCTTAGATAACGGTATATCGATTCATAAGTCCCTGTGGGATCGATATCTTTTAAAACTACGCGATAGAACTGTGCACTTGCAGTTTGTACCCCATTCTCGACTCACACAGTCGAGCGATCATGAGTCATCCATTAGGCTGTCGACTCCGCTGGGGAGCCAGAGTGTGTCATACGCTGCTGGGGATAAGGGATCAGAATGGATCATACGCTAGACCGTATCTGAATAGCAGAGTGAGTCGTTCACTAGGCAGATGACTTCGCTGGGGAGGAATGATCAGAATGGATCGTACACTAGATCGTATCTGAGTTGCAGAATGAGCCGTCCATCAGGCTATACCTGAGAATGAAAGGGGAGTCGTACGCTAGACCACGTTTCAGAATGTACCGCACGCTAGGTAGTATCTGAGGAATAAAGATCAGAAGGGATCATACGCTAGATCGTCTCTTAGGGGATGAACATCCAAATGGGTTGTACGCTAGACCGTTTTGGAACAGTTGGAGGAACCATACGTTAGGCTGAATCAGAATGAACCGTACGTTAGGCTATGTCTGACAATATTTATATACGTTGTATTTGCAATAAACGTCTGGGATGGGTTTAAAGATGCCACGCCATTAGGAGGATATCAGAATGCTTGTCAGAATGAATATTCATATGGATTATATCTGAGATGTACTTGAATCCTGAATGTAATTGATAAAGATGTCCGTCTGAATGGACCTTTGTTTTGACTGTATCAGGAGGATGATTATCCTGAAAAATAAAGTTAGCTTCATGCTATGTCATGATGCATGAGATGTTTTATGCTTTCGGAAATAAATGCGAATGTTGTATGCATGCGTATGCTGCGAAATGATGTAATGAATGAATTATGCGTCTGAAAAGCTCTTCCGGGGAAAATAAATCCCAATATTCCGGTCAGAGATACTTGTATTGATGACCCTTTCTTAGCTGGGGATACTCGATTTCTGTCTGACGGTGGAAACACTCAACAGAGCCCGGCTGGGGATAGAAGAGATGACTAGTTTGTCTGGTGATGCCGACCTCTTCTGGGAAATAGCTGGTTTTTGTTGGGGGAATAGAATTAGCAACCGGACTCATTGGAACGCCTGGTTAGACCTTCTCCTTGATCCTGAAGTCTTTTCGTAATTGTTATTTCCGTTTTATGCATGTATTTTCGATAAACATCAATCATATTCAAATGCATATACTAATTCGAATTAAATCAATGGACGTTTATGCAAACAAAACGGAGAAAGTAAAACAAAAGCATCTTTTTGGAAATAAAATTGTATTGATTTTGAAAGAGGGCCTATAAACAGGCAATTCATGCACAAGGAGACAGAAATCCTAGTAAGAGGAAATCGTCAAGAAAACAAAGAGAAAGCTATGCAGAAAAAGTCCTATTGATTTTAATTCCACTACTGTCATTATGTCTTCAAGCCTCTCATCTCCTGCGGTCGGATAAAAGTGATCAGCTTGTTCAATCCTTGGAACTTGGGTGAAACTGACTGAGAACGGGACATAGTCATACGCTTTAATCCCTAATTTTTGCCCGGACCGCCTTTTCAGGTTTTCAGTCTGCCAGGATACCCTTTTTTGCCCAAGCCGCCTTTTCAGGTTTTCGGCTTGCCGGGTGTATGTTTTTATACGTTTATCCCTAATTTTTGCCCGAACCCTTTTGGTTCGCGGGGATTCCCTTACTTTTGCCTAGATACGTCGACCTAGCGGGTCTCTTTTATGCGTAGTATTTTTTAACTATGTCCGCGTTCACAGGATGCGGGAAATCTTCGCCATCCATTGTAGTAAGCATCATGGCTCCACCAGAGAATACCTTCTTAACTACAAATGGCCCCTCGTATGTGGGAGTCCATTTGCCTCTGGGATCACCTTGTGGTAGAATGATACGCTTGATCACCAAGTCGCCAATTTGATACACCTGTTTCTTGACTCTTTTGTTAAATGCCTGGGTCATGCGCTTCTGATATATCTGCCCATGACAAACAGCCGCAAGTCTCTTCTCATCAATCAAATTTATCTGATCGAGTCGAGTCTGAATCCACTCATCTTCCTCTAAGCCCGCCTCTCTCATGATTCTTAGAGAGGGAATCTGAACTTCAACTGGTAACACGGCTTCCATTCCGTAGACTAAAGAGAACGGAGTTGCCCCTGTCGAAGTGCGCACTGACGTGCGATAACCATGGAGAGCAAATGGTAACATCTCATGCCAGTCTTTATACGTTATTGTCATCTTTTGTATGATCTTTTTGATATTCTTATTAGCAGCCTCCACGGCGCCATTCATCTTTGGCCGGTACGGAGAAGAGTTATGGTGTTTTATTTTGAACTGCGTGCAGAGTTCAGTAATCATCTTGTTGTTCAAATTAGTACCATTGTCAGTGATAATTCTTTCAGGGATGCCATACCGACAAATGAGACTATTCTTGATGAACCGTGCCACCATATTCTCGGCGACGAGGATTCTGACTCTGTCGTCCCTTTGATCCCTTACAAGGATTTGTCTTCTCTTCTCATCCTCAATGACCTTCGAAGCTCTGGCCAACTTCTCCTTGGTGATGTCGTGCTCCTTTGTAGACGACTCCAACGCTTGGCTGACCTTCCGGTAATAGGCAGTGTCTATCTCAAAGCGCTTTACTTCCAGGGCATGTTTCTTATCCTGATCTTCCATTCTCCCTCTGATCTCCTGATTAGCCATCTGAATCCGAGCAACACTCATCTCTAATTCAGTCTTCTCCGCTTGCAACTGATCTCTTGCTTTCTTCATCTCGAGGAATTCTTCCATACTGACAGAAGAACGTGGCCCCTCAATCAAAGGACACCAAGGGTCACCTCCTGGAAATGGTAGATATGTGAGCTCAATCCTTCTCCTAAGCCAATCATCAAATGGAGGAAAAGACCTGCTGTTAACCTTGCCAAAAGGAACCTTGCCCTTTCTCTGAATGTCACGCCATTCATCCAACACTTGCCTCAACTTGGCCTGATTACCCTCAATCGGGAAGTAGAAAGACTCCTGAATCTCTCGCCCGAGAGGAGGACCCTCCACTGCAAACCCTATCTGTCTCCTAAGAAGCACCGGGTTGTAATTAATGCAACCTTGAACTCCTATGAGAGGTACATTGGGAAGACTCCCACAACTGTATATGAAATCTCGTCCAGCCATACCATTGTGAGTCCAAGCTATGTCCTTGGCCCGCAAACCCATCAGCCTGAATGACCACTTGACAGTAGGATCAAGAAAGGCAAAGGCACCTCTGGAAGGCAAGTACCCCATGAACCACTTATACAACAGCTGAGCACAACATCTGATCAGTCCCCCACGCCGTTTCTCATTCCGATTATGAACCGAGTAATAGACATCCCCAACCAGAGTAGGAATGGGATTCCTCTGCATAAACAACCTGATGGCATTAATGTCCACGAAGTTCTTCTGATTAGGAAACAGGATAATCCCATAGATGCTGACAGCAATCAAGGCACAGACGGTCTTCCAATTACCCACAGCAGCATGTTCCTTGGCTTTAGCCTCCAAGAAACTCAAATGAAAACCGGGTAACTTTCCTTTCTCCTTCAGACCCTCCTTGGTCACCTCCGGGCTCAAATAAAGCGCACGAGAAATCTCAGCAACATCAGGCTCCCCCTTAGTGGCAAAGAAAGGAATCTGATCTCGGATCTGAATACCCAGGATGCTGGCATAGTCCTCCATCAAAGGTCCCAACAAGTAATCCGGGAAGACGAAACATCTCAAACCAGGGTCGTAAAACTGGAGAAGAGTATAAATGGTGCTCCTATCACTGTTTGTGAGCCTGAAAACCAACTTCAGAATACCACCGTATGCCTCTCGGAACATCCCCACATGGTCGGGTGTAATCAATGCTATCATATCTCTCAGCACACCAATCTCTGGGTCGAAGAAACTGTAGACAACATCATCTTTCAAACCGGTCCTCATGTCTGGAACAAAGAAGTCTCTCAACCAGGATCTCAATAAAAAATGTCCCTGCATATGGATAAACATGAGTTAGATGTAGATAAATGCACAATGTGAATGATGCTGATGTATGAATGCCATGCATTGTGCCATCCTCCAAGTCATCTGAACAACTGTTGCACTGAGTTACGGCCTCTGAACTGATCACCACCATCTGAGGTACGGAGCAATCATAAGTCCAACTCAAGGGTTCCGAAATAAACGGAACTGAAAGATACATCACCATCATCACCAGAGAACCACTGATCTGATAACCACAAGACCCTTTGAACCAGCCCGGGGAATCCTGAAATAAACGGATCCCCACTGATAAATACCACAGACAGCACTCCGGCGTCTCGGAAATAAATCCATAAATCCGACTTATAAATAGGTCTCTGATCAAATACCGGAACCATTAGTCACCATCAAAGTCACCATCAGAACACGCATCTGTAAGAATCAACCCTCCCCTCACAGGTGAATTCTAATCAGGTCATCCTAAGGCGGATAATGGTCTCGACAATCGGGCAAAGATACTCAACGGGTTTGCCCTTTCGGGTGTGCCGTTGTAGCTCCCTTAAGATCGTCTAATCCAAAGATCCAGGAAAGATCGGTCACCGAAGTCAATAGTTCAGATGAAGTTACTCAACCAAAGTGGATACTCCACAAAGGAAGAGCTTCCTCAAAGAACCTCGTCCGGCTTGTGGTATGTCACGTCGCCCAAAACATGTTGACCTAACATGAGAGGCAACATGAGACCATAATAATCCTAGGTGTATACTCGGGCCTGAGTTTTAGCCCCACTCAGAACACCCACCCCAAATCAGAGAAACCACCTGTACAGAAGAAAGCACAATGATAGTATGATGCATGCAAACATTTGTGCAAATATATACACAACATAATAATCATAAATGCAATAAATAGAGCAACACAAGCAACCTAAACCCTATCCTAGAGAGCGCTAGGAGAGACTCGCTTAGGGAAGATGGACCAGCAGGAGGTCAACTTCTCGAGTCCCCAGCAGAGTCGCCAGCTGTCGCATCCGCGAAAAACAACCGGCGGGCTAAAACAAAACAAACAGAGCCGCCACTGTGCGTTATTTATCCCAAAGAGGGAAAGGAAACGCTCGAAGTAAACCTGGGAAAGACATGGTCTCGCGACCAAAGAGAGATGGGATCGGGAGTCGGTTATGCGAAGGGAAGGTATTAGCACCCCTACGCATCCGTCGTACTCGACGGGATCCACGCTCAAAAGGAAAGAAAAAGGTTGCTAAAGAAACTGCTCAAAACAAATGCACACACACACACTGGAAACAACACAGGTGGGGGAAGAGAGGAACGGGCTCGCTAGGATATCGCATCCTATGCCTACGTATCTCATCTGGAATGAGAATCAGAGCTACCGTAGTTCGGCTCACGCACACCGAAACAAAACACACGCAAAAAGGCAAACATGGAAACCGAATGCCAATCGCTGGACTTACATCAGACTCCGAACCAAACAAACCCACACTGGAAACCGACTGCCAATCGCTGGACTTACGTCAGACTCCAAGCACACAACAATAGGATACAGAATGCCAATCGCTGGGCTTACATCCGTCTCCTAACACACACAAGGAGGTGACAAACAAACAAGTTACTAAGGAGTCTGGCACTCGAGCCTAGTAACTGTCAAGCAAACACACACAAAAAAGAAAAAGGGTGCCCGGAGAGATCTCGTACGACCTCCTTCCTACGTACCTCATCTGGTATGAGGATCAGGGCAACGTAGTTCCCCTTAACAGGGGAGAAACTTTCTCCTAACCAGAGACTGGGAAATGACAAACTAGAAGGGAGACTGACTCGAGCCTAATAGTTATCATGTATTCCACAATGGTCCTAGGTTGAGGTTTCTATCTAACTTGCACAGGCAGCAAGCTATCCTAAACAGGCAAAGCAAAGCAAACATACACACAATTAGCACACACTATATACAAACAAAGTGGGCTCACACAAGGTTAGGCTGTGAAACACAAGCCAACTGGAATCGGGTGTAGTTAGCTCTTAACCCTAACATTGAGAGTTAGGGTGAAGCATATGAAATGGGAAGTGAGGGGTGTGCCTCACAGCTCTTATCCCTGGCCTGGGAGAGCTTCAGATGATAGAAGGTGTGGGAGTTCAGAAAGTTGGAACTCTCTCCACAAGTAATGACTCTATAGATCTTGGGTTAATATCCACAATGCATCGACATGTAATGTGAGCAAAGGGATGACACACTGAATAGTAGGAGATGGACTACACATCTCTTTTATCTACCAATTGCCTTATCAAAGGACTTTTCCTGCTTGGCACAAAGAATAAACAATCACAAGCATTGCCTCTTAAGGAGGACTTCAGACAGGTGCCTGCCCAAGTAACAGGACAGGTCTTCCAGACTACATGAAGTCAGTAAGTTATACCTCAAATGGTTAAGCAACCAAGCAACAGCAAAAGCAAGTTCAAAGAACTTAAAGCAACTAATGTACCTGAAAACAATCTAACTCAGTCAGTACACAACTCACAAAGTCAATCAGACAGTTAATAGTCAACAGTCAACTGTACACAGTCAAACAAACAACAAGTGCAAGCTACAATGTGCAAGGCACAAGCTCAACTCAAATAAGCTAAAAGCAACCTACAAAACAAATCCATGTTAGTCAACATCAACCAATCAACCCAATTCAAGCAATGTGAATCAATCTCCTCATGGCCATATGCTTCTTATCCTAAAAACAAAGCTCAAACATAAGCACCAACCACTAGGACAAGGCCTAGGGTCAAAGAGGGAGAAATAATTCAAAACAGAACATGAAAATTGACATGAATCAACTTCAATCCAATAAGAACATCATCCAAAAAGTTCCACATCCATATCATGCACCAAAATCATTTCACAAGTCAAATAAGGCAAAGCATACAAGTTGGAAGCTCATTGAAGCAACAGAATGAACAATTCCACATTAATTCAAAAATGATTCAATAAATCTCAAGAAAAATCATGGCTAAACAGAACACATCACATGATCAACACACCAAAAATCAAGGCATTTGGACAAGTTTAAGCATGGAAAAAAAATTCCATAAGGCAAGGTAGGCACAAATAAGCTCAAATAGGACACAATTTGGTGCATCAACTTAACACAAGCCTAAAACAGAATTGACAAATGATAAATGTCTCAAACCAAAGCCACAATAAACTTCAAAGTGTCTAGAAACAATGTGCAAAATTTCACATTCATAGGATACACAACCATCATTTCACAAATCATTGAAGTTCATGACTATTCAAAAGTCCACAAATGACAATCCAGAAAGAAAAATCTCAAACAAATCAGAAATGATTCCAAAAATTCCACAAAAATTCATGATCAATCCTAACATCCAGAAGAAGCAACATGCAAAAAATCACATCATTTGGCATTTATTTGGCATGGCAAAGAAAATCAACAAGTTGAGAAAGAAATGGTGTGACACACATTGTCACACCTACATTAAACAGATCATATCTCAACAACCAGAAATGCTAAAAATGCAAACTCAACACCAAAAGGTCCCTAAAGATGTCTAGTTTAAGCACACAAAGTTTCAAGAGTCATTTCATGAAGCAAATGGCAAGCAAGGTCAAGAAAAGCACACATGTGAACAATTTCTGGAAAAAATCTCATAAAATACTAGACATGATGAGGAGCAACATGCAAAAATTCCCAGGTCATTTGGATCATTAATCATGGAGTTATGAATTTTCTAAGTGAATGAAAAATAAAAAAACATGTTGAAAGCATAGTATGAACATGGTTGAAATAATATGGATAAAAGGCAATGGCATTTGGAAAGGTGCTAACACTGGGAATCGAACTGTGTATATATTTGAAAGTGGCGCGTTTCATCATGAAACGCACCGTTTCATTAAGTACATGTGGCAATGAGAATCATTCGTATCCAACCAAAATGCCAAGTAATCACCACGTGGTCCAGTACATGGAGAGAAACACAAAAGCACATGCACAACGCGCTCATGAAGATCAAATACGATCTGGAAACATAAAACCCTAGGTGTTCATCAACCTTCATACGTGTTCTTGAGCTCAAGAACAAAATCATCCAGAAATTCAAAACAATCACACCATTGGACAGATCTTCTAACGTACATCATGGATCAAGGCTTGGTTTATTCTAATTCAAACTATATCAAAAGAATCGAGGCCAAGAACATTTACATGTTAAACTTAAAATCAACAGAACTAAGTCATTTCTTCATGGAATTTCATGGAACAAAGCTCAGATTAATCACCTAAGAAAGATCTACAACATGCATACATCAATTTCATGAATTATGAGAATCGAATCCTAACCTTCAAGAAGCTTTAGAAGTGAAATCGATGCTTTCAGGCTTGGTAATGTAGAAACAGATGCTCCTCAACTCTTGGATGAATGAATGGATGAAGAATTGGATGTTAATCTTGCTTGATATTGCTTAAATCTTCAACTGCCATTAATGGATGCAACTTTCAACAGCTCTCAAATCTGCACGATTCTTGCTAGATCTAGCTTCCAAAGTCTCCAATTATGCTGTGGATGAAGGATTAATCAAGAACAAAGCAATGTTTATGGAGAAATTTGATGAAAAAGTGAGAGAACCAAATGAAGAAAATTGTGCAAATGGATCTAGATCTGAGAATTTTGATGTGTTCATCATGAAAACAGTTATGCTTTAGCTTTTATATGGTGTGCTAATGATGTTGCTAATCACAATTAAGCCAAATGCAAATGGATTAGTGAAATGGAAGTGTAATGCCAATTTGTCAATTCACCCTCATGTAATGCATGCCAATGGAACAGTGCTCGAATTTGCCCTTGGAATCATTTCAAATGCTGCTTGGAGCCAAGTGTAATTGGTAAAATGTGAAGGCAATGCATAATTTTTGAATTACCACTTTCCCTCCAAAATTCAAATGAAAAGTCCAAAAATTTTGTGATGGAAATGCATGATATGTGATGCATGAATTGGATAGTGCATGTCAAGAGAGAAATGTTGCAAAAAGAACCACTTCAATTGGCCTTATGGTTTGAAAGTTATGCTTTCCTGAAGTTCCATGTTCATTTGACCAAGATTGATCCATATCTCTTCAACCATACATGAGAAATTCATGATCTTGGACTTTTTGGAAATGGGAGAACAAGATATACAACTTTCATGTTCAACAAAATTCCATTTGAAGCATTTTTGATGATGTAATCTTGAGGAGAAAACCTTTCCATTTTTGGCAATTTCAAATTATAAGTCACTTTCTATTTTTGGAAAGTTTTGTCCTGACTTTATTTTCTTCAATGTTGATGTTTGAAATGTCAAATGAGACTTGTTTGAACATGAATGAATTATTTCTAACCATCTCCCACCTCCAAATCCAACAGTTGACTTTTGGTTGACTTTTTCAGTTGATAGATGACTTGGTCATGCACAGATGAATTTGAGCCTCAATCTCCTGATGAAATGGCTCCAAAATGAAACCTTAGCTTACACAAGCTCCATAAAACCATATGATGACCCCCATCTCCACAAAGACCCCATCTTCTTGACAAACCCTGATTGGCACAATTCAGATGATTAGGGTTGACCAGAGGTCAAAACCCTAATCCCAAGGAAGCTTGATCAGGCACAATGAACCTCTTGGTGATGATAAGACCATGATGATGGTGATGTACCAATTCAACCAAGATAATGATCAATCTCCTTGAGGAACCAGGAAACCCTAATTGAAGCACAAATCCTCAGATGATTAGTGATTAATTCATGAGACCCTCAGGCTTGCATCTTTTAACCTCTTTATCTTCTGAGAAAGACCTAGGAGGATGACTTGCTAATTGTTTCCACATGATATGCAATATGCAATGACTAATGTCCTAAAAATGCAATGCAATATGTCAAGCTAGTCCCAAGAGAGGAGGGCAAATTTTGAGGTGTTACACAGGGTTGTGGAGAAACACTATAGGTTGAACAACTCTAAAAAAAACTCACATTTTGTGAGCCCGAGATAAGTGGATTAATTGTGATATTCACTTATATATATATATATATATATATATATATATATATATATATATATATATATATATATATATATATATATATATATATATATATATATATATATATATATATATATATATATATATATATATATATATATATATATATATATATATATATATATATATATATATATATATATATATATGTATATTCATGAAATGTTTTAATTTTTAGACTAGGAAACAAGCAGAGGGATACGAGTGTGGGTACTATGTAATAAAACACATGTTTAACATGGTCTCTATCGACATTGTTGATTAGTGGGATCATATATATATATATATATATATATATATATATATATATATATATATATATATATATATATATATATATATATATATATATATTCATGAAATGTTTTAATTTTTAGACTAGAAAACAAGCAGAGGAATACGAGTGTGGGTACTATGTAATAAAACACATGTTTAACATGGTCTCTATCGACATTGTTGATTAGTGGGATCAGATATATATTATATATATATATATATATATATATATATATATATATATATATATATATATATATATATAATGTCATGAAATGTTTACAATAACATATTAATGTTAAAGTAATTTGCTATTATAATCCAAATCACGTGATATTCAATTTTTTTCACTTGTTTATGTAGACATTTAACGACATGACACCTTTCTCTCTCGATGACTTAGATGAAATCCATAGACGTTGAACGTTTATTTTCAATGCGTTAGTTGAAAAGAGGGGTGGTACTGATTGACTTCGTCTTTGATGGTTGTAAATATATTTTTATTGCTTAACTTTATATTTATACTGATAGGGAAAATAACAAGTGTACTATTTTGCCTTTTATAGTAATAATGGGGAAATTCCCCGAATGTCGATCTCAAGGACTGCACGTTAATATTGAGTTTAAATTATCATTCAATTAAACAAAAAGTATTAATTTGGTTTTTGAGTGTAACAATGTAATAATAAAAGTAAATGTTAAGAGATATGAAAATAAGGGTTTATAGAGAAAAAGGAACAATGCCAGAGAAGGTGTATGATTTATCCCTGTAACAACTCTGAGTTACTATTGCATCAACAAATATCAATTACTATCAGTTCTCAAGGGTATTTTCTCTCAAGTCCTTGGTGAGAAAACCTTTAATCAATCTACCCTAATTCCTATGTCCATAGCCAATTAGGGTGAAGTTAAGATGTATAATATCAAGAATGTTCTGGTTCATACATGGTATCCCTAGTCCTAGGTGATATCTACTGCAGAGTAACCTGATGAAAACCTTATCAATGGCGGTCCAGCCTAATTGATAACCACAAATCAATCTCAATTGGTCTGAAAGAGAAAGCAATAAACACATCAAAAGGTTACCGTAAACAAAATATTATAGATGCAAATGTAAAGTCAAATTCATTACAATTCTAAATCAGGGACACCCCCATAACATTGGGGGTTTAGCTACTCATATTGTTTAAAACAAATTCAAGATAAAAATGACACATTACAAGTAATTGGATGACTTTGATCTTCAATCGCTCCCGCTCATGAATCTCTTCAGCTCTCCAAAGGCCTTGATCTCTGTAATACTTGATTGCTTCACAATACTGTGGTTTGCTGTATTCCAAGATGATTTTTCCTTTGGCAGAAGACCTCTTTTTATAGTGAAAGTTCCCAGCAGCAGTTGGACAGGTCCAAGGATGTCTCTAAAAAGCCCGCAGACTGAAAAGCCCGAGAAAACTGGAAATTTTGGGCTTGGGCTGACACGGCCCGTGTCAGCCTACTGTTTCTCCTGACACGCCCATGGCAAGGATGACACGGTTGGGATTTTTGCCTGACACGGGTGGCCGTGTCAGGCTACTATTTTCTTCTCTTGCTTCCCTTGCCTTGACACGGCCCGTGTCAGGTGACACGGTTGGCCGTGTCAGGCCTCCTGTACTGGGGTTTTCTGCTCCTTTGCGTGCCGGAATCTCACACTGTCGTGTTCTGAATTCTCCGGTTCTTCTACCTGGATCTGTCGGACAAAAACACAGTTATCCCACGCATAAAATCAAGATAAAAAAAAGTAAAACATAACAAAGATTAAAAATGCGTAAATAAAATAACGGAAGTAAAACTAACTCAAAATGTACCATAAATGCTTGCACAGTGTGTCAAATGTCTCTGATTTGCATCGGATCAGTAATGAAAACTCAATATAAATGGTGACTGATCACAACCCCAAACTTAGCTCATTGCTTGTCCCAAGTAATGTTTCATTATCACTCCCCATAATTCTTTATGCTTTCCACCACTGTTGAGATCATTCGCGAACGTCTTCCCTTTTCCTTCCACAAGTCATGCCCATCCTCGTAAGTCATCATTCACACTTCCACTTCAAAGCACCGTTTCACCTGTCAGCTTATTTCACATTCTCACCAATTCTTGGGGTAAGTTGTTTACACTCATAATTCAAAGTATGCAATATCACTCACAAGTTTGAATAGTCTCTCTTTTCTCATCACCTACACACAACACACACACACACACACACTTTTTGAGGTCTTTCGGGTTGTAGCTTGGCTTGGGTTAGGGTATGGATTCAAAAAGGAAAACAAGGGGCTTTTGGTTCAGAGTCGATGTTACATCCTGTGTTTGTTCCTTTTATTTCCTCGGTTTTCTTTTCTTATTTCTTTATTTTTTTACCGACTGCCCTTTTTCGTGCTTCTTTCTTTTGAATCTTCGAGTATGCGATTTTTATTTTTCTTTCTTTTTCTCGATTCATCAATTTTTCTTTTTCTTTTGTTTTTTTCACTTTCTTGGGCTTTGAGAGCTTTTGGGGTTTTTACCCCAAACTTAGCTTTTCAACACAGCTTGAATACATTCTCATGACTCTGAACAGGGTGAGGAAGTATTTTGGCCAATGGTTACATTTATGGTGTTTTACACAAACAAAATGGATATAGTCTCAAAGGGGGTTAACTAGGGATATAATAATTCGGGATGGCTAGAAAGGCTCGGGGTTAATTACAAACAACGTGCCTCAGTGTGTGTATCATGCAGTGACAGTCCCAGAGAGTCTACGCAAATTTAGAGTGATAAAGACAAACTTGAATGATGCTCATGATGATTAATGTGTTTGACTTTTTATGAATCACTTGGTTTGGTTTAGCTTTGACAGGATCCACAGTGCTCCTTAATTTGGTGCAATTGCTTTCTTACTTCGGAATGTGCCGGATACTCGTGTCGGTTAAGCTGTATACGTTGCGTTCGATCTTTACTTTCAGCAGTGTCACTTTCTGGGGAGATCCTTCACAACAAGCCATGGTGAGTGGTGTGATCTTTCATCCACTCTCAATTGTGATCATTACTTTTCCAACCTGTCAACACAGACTTGACACACACTTGCAGCATAATGTACTTTCAACAGACAAATTAACTCTAGACTACAAAAGTAAAAATAACACAATAATCAAATACTAATAAAAGACATAAAATCTCCCCCACACTTGAACTCAACATTGTCCACAATGTTTGGGAACAAGCACGGAGGAGGGAACTCACAGGGTCCTACTGAGGAGGTGGGTGCGGGAAATGCAACATCAACTGTCGCATCATGCTGCTCATCTCATCCAACATCGCTCCCTGATGGGCTTGCTCGATGCCTTGCCTTTGCTGTTCAGTCCTCAAGTCATCTATCTCGGTCTGTACCCAGCTCCATTGGTCAGTTGACCAAGAGGATGAACTCGCCGCCTGCTGGGTGGGTTCCTGATGTTGTGGGACAAACTACTCAGGAGGTGCTTAAGGATCTTCTTCTTCTATTTCCGTTCCTTCTGCCTGGTCGTCCACAAATTGCTCACCTGCATTAAAATGGTCAGTTTCGTGGCCTTCATCCGCATCGGGATCGGCACTCACATATAACCAATTAGCACAATCAGTAATAGCAACTATTTCTGGATCCGGCAGAGCGATGATAAACCTTTTATGAATGAGTATGGAATAATAAGTAGGGGCAACCACAATCATACCTTGGGAAATCAGAGCAGTCATGTCAATTTTTGTGTTACCTGCAATTGGCGTGTCCTCGAGTAAAACAGCCTGATACCCGAAATGCAATGTAATTTGGGTGATCATTCCTCCCACGGATATGCCTCCGGAGTTTGCTCGGCCGACTCTACCCAGGTAGTCTGCTGCAAAGGCAGCTACCTTGATGGTCTTGGTTTGAGCCATCAAGTACATGAAGAATAGCTCTCTCTGAGTAGCTACCCCAGTGTTGTCGCCTCTACCGAACAGGGTATAGGCTAAACCTTTTTGGGCGTACCTGAAACAGGGATTCTGGATGCCCGAGGCTTTCGCACCTTTGGAGGAGTAATCCGTCCTTCCAGTTATGGCGATCCAGAAATCCTTCGAAGAGAACTCGTCTAGGACCGCTCCGGGTCCGTTCAGAGGGAGTCGGAGTATTGCAGCTAACTCCTCAACAGACAATTCATGATAATTGTTAAACAACCGGAAACGTAAGGTGCCAAAATAATACCTGGTTGTGTTAATCCACCGCTTTTCCAGCTGGAACTCCAAAGTGTTGAGGAACTCGAGAGTAATGCGCCCGTAGGTCGGCGCCTCCAAACTCATAAACTCGAGCATGCCCAAAACATGGAACATTCGGTCTACCTCAATTTTCAGCCCTAGAGCGTTCAGAGTATGCTCACACATATACCTGGTCGGCGTGAGCTTGCGCTTCCGGTGAATTTGGTAACTCGTTCTTCCTCCGGATTGTCAAACACAATGTTATGGGGATTAGGATTCCGGCTCGGGAGCTTCCGGGACTTCGCCATCTCTGCAAGTTATTGCTTTCCGGTAAGGATTCTTCGCGGGGGCATTTTGAACCTGCAAAAAATAGCAATATTCCGAACTTTTGAGTTAGGAAAATCTGAAACTATGGTTATGACCGGGACGGTGAGGTGAGAAATATTTGTGAAGGGTGTTTTAGCCTTGAGTTGAATAATAACACCAGTTGTCCTTCTTGAAGGTCTTTCTTCTGAATGCGCCTGTCATACCAGGTTTTGGTTTGTTATTTGTATATCTTGGCATTTTCATACACTCGATTCCTGAACTCTTCCAACTCTTATAATTGGAGGATCCGAGATTTGTCCGCTTTGGCCAGATCATAGTTGAGGAATTTGGTAGCCCAAAATGCCCTATGCTCAAGTTCGAGTGGTAGGTGACAAGCTTTACCATAGACTAACTGATAAGGGGACATACCTATTGGTCTTTTGAACGCTGTTCGGTATGCCCAAAGTGCGTCATCGAGCTTGATTGACCATTCCTTTCTTGAGGCACTGACAGTTTTTTCTAAGATTTGCTTGATCTGCCGATTGGATACCTCAACCTGTCCACTGATCTGGGGATGGTACGGTGTTGCGATTCTATGCTTGACATTATATTTCCGCAGTAGGTTTTCCATCAATTTATTTAGGAAGTGGGTACCTTCGTCACTAATCAGTGCTCTTGGTACCCCAAACCGTGCGAAGATACAATTTTTGAGGAAATTGATTACCACCTTTGCATCATTCGTGGGCAGTGCAACTGCTTCCACCCATTTTGACACATAGTCAACCGCAACCAGAATGTATTGCTTTCCAAAGGAAGGTGGGAAGGGTCCCATAAAATCTATCCGCCATACATCGAACAGTTCGACTTCTAACATGGCATTCTAAGGCATCTGATTTCTTTTAGATATGTTGCCTATTCTTTGACATCTGTCGCACTCTTTTACCACTGTTTATGCATCTTTGAACAATGTGGGCCAGTACAATCCAAACTGGAGGACTTTGGTTGCGGTTCTGTCTCCGCTAAAATTTCCTCCATATTCTGAGTTATGACAGGATTTTAAAATGTCCCTCTGCTCTTCCTCTAGAACATATCTCCTGACTAGGCCATCTAATCCCTTTTTGTAAAGGAATGAATCATCCCATACATAGAACCTGCAATCATGCAAAAACTTTTTTTGTCTGTTAGAGTCAAAGTCATTAGGTATCAGTCCACCTACCACAAAGTTCGCGTAATCGGAAAACCATAGGATATGCGTAACGGCTAGAATGCGTTTGTCCGTGAACTCATCTCTGATGGAGTGCGTTTCTTCTGTTTCTTGAATCGGAGTCATCCGAGACAAGTGATCAGCAACAGTGTTTTCACTACCCTTTTTGTCTCTGATTTCCAAATCGAATTCCTGTAGTAGGAGGATCCATCGTAGCAGCCTCGGCTTGGATTCCTGTTTTGCAAAAAGATATTTCAAAGCAGCATGGATAGTATATACAATTACCTTTGAACCCAGCAGATAGGATCTGAATTTGTCAAAAGCGTATACCACCGCCAGGAGTTCTTTTTCTGTGGTTGCATAGTTCATTTGAGCAGGGTTGAGTACATGGCTTGCTTAGTAGATCACATGCAAGAGCTTCTCCTTGCGTTGCCCTAGTACCGCCCCCACTGCGTTATCACTTGCATCACACATTATCTCAAAAGGAAGGGACCAATCTAGGGCAATAACTATGGGTGCTGACACCAGCTCCTTCTTCAAGGTCTCGAAGGCTTTCCTGCATTCTTTGTCAAATAAGAACGGGGTATCTTTTACCAGTAGATTAGTCAATGGTTTGGCAATCTTGGAGAAATCTTTTATGAACCTGCGGTAGAAACCTGCATGTCCTAAGAAGCTTCGGATGCCTTTTTCATTCACCGGTGGTGGTAAATTTTCTATTACCTCCACTTTTGCTATGTCTACTTCGATACCTTTGTTAGAGATCTTGTGTCCCAAGACTATTCCTTCCCGGACCATGAAGTGACATTTTTCCCAATTCAGGATCAAATTTGTTTGCTGGCATCTTTCTAAAACAAGTGACAGGTTAGTCAAACAATTATCAAATGAAGAACCGAATACGGAGAAGTCATCCATAAATACTTCCATATGCTTTTCGAGCATGTCAGCAAAAATAGACGTCATACACCTTTGAAAGGTGGCTGGTGCGTTGCACAAGCCAAATGGCATTCTTCTATAAGCAAAAATACCATAGGGGCAGGTGAATGCAGTCTTCTCTTGGTCTTCAGGGGCAACCGCAATCTGGTTGTACCCCGAATAACCGTCTAGGAAACAATAGTAATCGTGTCTTGCTAACCTTTATAGCATTTGATCAATGAATGGTAACGGGAAGTGATCCTTCCTTGTTGCCACGTTTAGCCTTCTGTAATCGATACACACACTCCAACCTTTAATAGTGCGGGTTGGAATCAACTCATTCTTTTCATTCTTTATTACCGTTGTGCCCCCTTTCTTTGGTACCACGTGGACTGGACTTACCCAAGAACTATCGGAGATAGGGTAGGTTAGGCCCGCATCCAAGAGTTTTACAACCTCTTTGCGCACCACTTCTTTCATGGCTGGGTTAAGTCTTCGTTGTGGTTGCACTAACGGTTTATGGTCATCCTACATTAAGATCTTGTGCATGCAAACAGTAGGGCTTATACCTTTTAAGTCCTCAATTGCCCATCCGATTGCACCCTTGTATTTTTTTAGCACTTGAATGAGTTCTGCCTCTTGGACACTCTGTAGACTAGCATTAATGATGGTTGGGCATTTTTCTTTAGTGTCTAGAAATACATACTTCAGATTTGTTGGCAACTGCTTCAGATTCACCCCTTTTTTGGGTTCTTCAGTGACATCGGATGGTGGTGGTCTTAGATCTTCCCACTGGTGTGGTCTAGATCTAATCCAATCAGGTTGTTTTCCATCAGAGCAAGCACCTCAGATTCTTCTTCATCTTCATTACTTTCAAAAATGGACAAGCTTAAGACCCGGTTTAGTGGTGATCAGGGTCTATGCTGGTCGTTTTCTTGAGCAATTACTTGGTCGATTATCTCTATAGTGTTGCTTGTGCCGATATCATCTTTGTATTGCATGGTATTTCTCACATCTATCTTTAAATCTTCATCATAGACCTTGAGGGTCATAGTTCCTTCCTCAATATCTATCATACACCGTCTTGTTTCCAAGAAAGGTCTTCCCAATATGAGAGGAATCTCCTCATCCTCCGGCATTTCCAGAATGACGAAGTCGACTGGAAAGACAAACTTGTCAATTTTTACAAGAACATCTTCCACAATACCATAGGGTCGCCGAACAGAACGATATGCAAACTGAAGGGTCATTCGAGTATCTTGAACAGAACCGATGCCTAATTTCTTATAGATGGATAGTGGCATCAAGCTTACACTTTCCCCTAAGTCAATCAGAGCCTTCTTGAATTTTCTATCACCAATAGTGTAAGGAATAGTAACTTATCCCCTGTCTTTCTTTTTCACTGGGATTTTCATGCCTTGGAGAATGGCACTGCATGTTTCAGTCAGGATGATCGGTTCCGTATCAATGGAACGCTTCTTGGAAATTATGTCTTTCATGAACTTGGCATATATTGGCATTTGTTCCAATGCTTCAGAAAAAGGGATATTGATTTCGAGTTTTTTGAACATCTCCAGGAACTTTTCGAAATTCTTCTCATGTTGGTTTTTCTTCTTCTGTCGTGGAGGGTAAGGGAGTTTGATTACAGGTTTAGGAACCTTCTCTTTCTCCTCGACAGGAGGTGGTATTGTTTCTTCATCTTGGACTCTTGTTTCCTTGATTTCTAAATCCACCTCTATTAATCCATCTTTTTCTATATTATTTTCCTCTATTGACTTTCCACTTCGGGTTATGACAGCGTTCACAGTGTTATGTTCTCGCGGATTTGTCACCGTACTACTAGGTAAGGTGCCCGGGGCTTGAGAGTTTGAAGCTAACTGTTGTGCTATCTGCCCCATTTGAACTTCAAGATTTTTGATGGAGGTTGTGGTGTTTTTCTGATTAGTCCTTGTTTCTTCTTGAAACTGTATGTTGTGGGCTGCTAACTTTTCAATGGCAATCTCCCATTCAGCCTTTTTAGGTGCCTGTTGTTGTTGCTGCTGTTGCTGATACTGAGTTTGATCTTGCCATGTACCCTGTTGCGGAAGATTCCCTCTCTGATCTTTCCAAGAGAAGTTTGGATGATTCTTCCAACCTGGGTTGTAAGTGTTAGAGTAGGGATTATTCTGCTTCAAGACTTTGATCTCTTCAATTTGTTGGGGAGTCGCAAAGCAATAGACCGTGTGATGAGGTCCATTACAGATTTCACAAGTGCTCGCCTGAGCTGGCTGAACCTGCGCTATCTGTTGAGTACCTATATTCATAGCTTTCAGCTTTTTGTCTACTTCGGCAGCAACAGTGTCTTCCAGACGGATTTTATTTGTCTCTAATTTTAGATCAATTACCCCGTCTGGCTGACTGGTACACCTGTCATATAGCTCTAGATGCTCATTAGCAGCTATTGCTTCAATAATCCTCTTGATACCAGTGGCTGTTGAGAAATTTGTTGAGGCACCGGCTGCTGTATCAATTAACTGTTTTGTCTTTATTTTCAGCCCATTAACGAACATCTGCATTTGTTCTGTCTGACCCATATTATAAGTGGGACACGCGACTAAGATCCTTTTGAATCTTTTGTAAGTGTCTCCCAATGATTCACCATCCTTCTGTTTCAAATTCAGAATTTCATACCATTTTCTCAGGAATACTGATGCTGGAAAATACTCATTTAAGAATGCAGATTCCATCTCCTCCCAGGAAGTGATACTATCGACAGGGAGAGAATAGAACCATTCTTCAGCGTCTTCAGCTAAAGTGAACAGGAACATTCTTAATTTTTTTGCTTCATCAGTGTGATCATCAATTTTCAGGGTGGTGCTCATGGTCAGAAATCTTTGCAGGTGTTTGTTGGCATCTTCATTAACCTTTCCAGTGAAAGGTTTTCTTTCCAATTGATTGATCGTGCTAGGATGCAGTTGAAAATTTGTCACATTCACCGGTTGGTTAACAATGGTCAGTCGATCACCCGGTGTATTTGCACCTCCATAGTCACCTAGGAGTCTTTCCGGAGGTGGAGGAGGTGGAATTGGAGGAACTTCAGCCATTGGTTCCTTGACTTCAGGTTGATCCGAGGTACTTTCTTCTGTAGAATCCACTCTTTGTTCTCTGCGTTTTCTATGAAGAGTTCTCTCGATCTCTGCGTCAAAAAGAATTTAAGCTGAGGGTTTTCCTCGCATACACAAATTAGTAAATTATAAATGACAGAAAAATAATTTTATTACAGAGCAACAAAATTTTAATTGAAATAAAATTAAACTCTATATTTTTGTCAGTCCCCGGCAATGGCGCCAAAAACTTGATCGGGAAAATAGGAAGTGTACTATTTTGCCTTTTATAGTAATAATGGGGAAATTCCCCGAATGTCGATCTCAAGGACTGCACGTTAATATTGAGTTTAAATTATCATTCAATTAAACAAAAAGTATTAATTTGGTTTTTGAGTGTAACAATGTAATAATAAAAGTAAAGGTTAAGAGATATGGAAATAAGGGTTTATAGAGAAAAAGGAACAATGCCAGGGAAGGTGTATGATTTATCCCTGTAACAACTCTGAGTTACTATTGCATCAACAAATATCAATTACTACCAGTTCTCAAGGGTACTTTCTCCCAAGTCCTTGGTGAGAAAACCTTTAATCAATCTACCATAATTCCTATGTCCATAGCCAATTAGGGTGAAGTTAAGCTGTATAATATCAAGAATGCTCTGGTTCATACAGGGTATCCCTAGTCCTAGGTGATATCTACTGCAGAGTAACCTGATGAAAACCTTATCAATGGCGGTCCAGCCTAATTGATAACCACAAATCAAAATTGGTCCGAAAGAGAAAGCAATAAACACATCAAAAGGTTACCGTAAACAAAATATTATAGATGCAAATGTAAACTCAAATTCATTACAATTCTAAATCAGGGACACCCCCTAGCATTGGGGGGTTTAGCTACTTAAATTGTTTAAAACAAATTCAAGATAAAAATTACACATTATAAGTAATTGGATGACTTTGATCTTCAATCGCTCCCGCTCATGAATCTCTTCAGCTCTCCAAAGGCCTTGATCTCTGTAATACTTGATTGCTTCACAATACTGTGGTTAGCTGTATTCTAAGATGATTTTTCCTTTGGAAGAAGACCTCTTTTTATAGTGAAAGTTCCCAACAGCAGTTGGACAGGTCCAATGATGTCTCTAAAAAGCCCGTAGACTGAAAAGCCCGAGAAAACTGTAAATTTTGGGCTTGGGCTGACACGGATGGCCGTGTCAGCTGGCACGGGTGGTTGTGTCAGCCTACTGTTTCTCCTGACATGCCCATGGCAAGGATGTCACAGTTGGGATTTCTGCCTGACACGGCCCGTGTCAGCTGGCACGGGTGGCCATGTCAGGCTACTGTTTTCTTCTCTTGCTTCCCTTGCCCTGACACGGCCCGTGTCAGGTGACACAAGTGGCCGTGTCAGGCCTCCTGTACCGGGGTTTTCTGCTCCTTTGCGTGCCGGAATCTCGCACTGTCTTGTTCTGAATTCTCCGGTTCTTCTACCTGGATCTGTCAGACAAAAACACAGCTATCCCACGCATAAAATCAAGATAAAAAAAGTAAAACATAACAAAGATTAAAAATGCATAAATAAAATAACGGAAGTAAAACTAACTCGAAATGTACCATAAATGCTTGCACAGTGTGTCAAATGTCTCTGTTTAGCGTCGGATCAGTAATGAAAACTCAATATAAATGGTGACTGATCATATACCAACTATTGTTATAGATAGAACGTAAAATATTATAAACCATACAATCACTGGATTTTGAACCCATGACCTTTCACTTTATATCATAATGGTTGTATACTTTGACTGTTATGATATATAGCACCCTACCTAGTATATCACAACAGTCATACGCTGGCGGTGGAAAGTTGAAGGAGAAGAGCGATCCAAAACGCAGCGGAATTTAAAATTTCTCCTTGAATGATCCTTACGAATGGGCATGATCAGTGATAGAATCGTTACCTCTTGTGGCGATTGTAACCTTTGATGCAGATCTACAGAGTGATCACGAACATTGAACGATGACAATGCCTCTACTCAGTCCACACGAACGGATTCCTTCAATCTCAGTGCTAGCTGCTACGAATGAAGGCTTTGAGTGAGTGAGTGAGAGAGAGAGAGAGAGAGAGAAACGAAATTGCAACTGCATAAATGCTTCTACACAAGGGTTCTATTTATAGAACCACTTGTGTAGGCTACAAGCTAAAAAGCTCACTCAAGTGTATGTGGCCCATATCTTATAATATGCCAAAATCACTTAAGCGCATGGTACCCTACCATGTTTCGTATTCTACTTAAGTACACTGTACCTTACGATGTTCTACAATTCACTTAAGTGCACCGTACATTACGGTATTCCTTAGTTACTCTATCTTTCATCAATCCGTCCTTTTGTGTGTGACACTGTAGGTTTTCGCGACATTGGCAATTATATTAAATCACGCATTTAACATAATAAACAGTGAGTGGTATCTAGCAACACATCACTGCTACCCAAGACACGAAAATGTCATGTGAACTGACAAATCCTTTTGTGATAATACTTATGTGTATAATTACCCTTTTACCCTTATGTCTATATTGAACAGAAGGCATAGACCGTGGCATCCTTGTCCAGTTCAATATTGGGCCCATAGACATTTATCCTGTTATGCAGGATGGGAAAATTCCATCTAGGTCACTCATGTCCCTTAGCATGCTTCGTGGAGTACCCATCAACTATCTTTATGGTCATCCAGTTACGGACAATGTTTGATCAGCAATAAGGCACTCGACTCTACATCTAGGGTCCATAGTGGTTTCAGGTCGAAGGGTGGTATACACCATTATCACCATGAGAATAACTTATGACACTTTGCGTAACATTCTATATAGTATTCTCATAGCGGGTCAATCCAGTATAAATATTACTCTTAATATTCATATCTATGTTTAAGACTTGATAACTCCTTATCCGTGATCCATGACATGTGATCATCAGTCTATATACATAATAGTCTTAATGCTTTAATGTTATCCCACTTCACAATAAAGCTCGACTATGGATACTTTAAGAATATTGTCCTTATGTTTAATGTTATCTCATAATTAAGTCACATTTGATACATTAAACGGACTATCTATTCTAGGGACTTTATTAGACAAACATAATAAAGAAAAAGCCTTTTATTATTAACAAATAATTCGATACAAGTACCAAAAGTATTGGCCTCTAGGGCTTACACCAACAATCTCTCACTAGCACTAGAGCCAATCAGGCATACCCCTAATGCCCATAGATCTAGTATGGCCATCGTGCTTCTGCTGCGCAAGAGGCTTTGTCAGTGGGTCAACAATATTGTCAAGTGTAGGTACTCTACATATTTTCACATCTCCTTTATCTATTATCTCTTGAATGAGGTGATAACTCCTAAGTATCTTTTTGGATCATTGGTGAGATCTAGGTTCCTTAGCTTGTGCGATAGCACCATTGTTATCACAATAGAGACCAATGGGATCCACAATGCTAGGAACTATTCCAAGTTCACTAATGAACTTTTTGATCCAAACAACTTCCTTTACTACACTTGAGGCACCAATATACTCGGCCTCGGTTGTAGAGCAATTGTATCTTGCTTTGAACTTTTCCAACTCACAGCGCCACCGTTTAAGCAAAACACATAACCAGATTGCGATCTAAAGTCATCCTTATCTGTCTGGAAGCTAGCATCGGTGTATCCAATTACAGCCAGCTCTTTCTGACCTCCATATATCAAGAATGAGTCCTTAGTCCTTCTCAAATACTTAAGGATATTCTTGACAGCTACCCAATGAGCATCACCAGGATCAGATTGGTACCTACTCGTTGCACTTAAAGCATACGAGACATCTGGTAGAGTACATAACATGGCATACATGATAGATCCTATTGCAGATGCATATGGAATCTTATTCATGTGATCCCTTTCTTTCTTAGTTGAAGGGGATTGTGTTTTTGATAGACACAGGCCATGTTGCATAGGTATGAATCCCAAGCAGTTTTTGTGATCTATCTCTATAGATTCTGATTCCTAATATATAGGCTGCTTCACCTAGGTCCTTCATAGAAAAGCATTTCCCCAACCCAGACTTTACTTGTTGCGGGGTAGGGACATCGTTTCCAATGAATAATATGTCATCTACATATAATACCAGGAAAACGATCATGCTCCCACTAACCTTCTTGTAGACACAAGGCTCATCTTCGTTCTTGATGAATCCATATTGTTTTACTATTTCATCAAAACGAAGATTCCAGCTTCTGGAAGCTTGCTTCAATCCATAGATTGATCTTTGTAACTTACATATCTTTTGGGCTTCTTCTGGTATGTCAAATCCTTCAGGTTGTGTCATGTAGACATCCTCAAGAAGATTCCCATTAAGGAAAGCAGTTTTGACATCCATCTGCCATATTTCATAATCATGATATGCAGCGATAGCAAGTAAAATCCGAACAGATTTAAGCATTGCAACTAGTGAAAAGGTTTCATCATAGTCAACCCCATGAATTTGTTTATATCCTTTTGCAACCAGTCTTGCCTTATAGGTATGTACCTTATCATCCATGGCAGTATTCTTTTTGAAGACCCACTTGCATCCTATAGGGTTAACTCCTACAGGAGGCTCTACCAAGGTCCAAACTTGGTTTGTGTACATGGAATCCATTTCAGATTTCATGGCTTCTAGCCACTTCTCAGACTCGGGACCAGTTATTGCCTCTTGGTAGGTCACAGGCTCGTCTTTATCCATGAGTAATACATCACCTTGATCAGTTATGAGATATCCATATCTCTCGGGTAGGTGACGTATCCTGCTTGACCTACGCTAGTCTTATTCTACTTGAGTAGGTTGCTCTTCCACAACTACTTGTGTCTCCTACTCTAATTCCACGATAGATGTATCAATGCCTTGTGATTCTTGAATTTCTTCAAGCTCTACTTTCCTCCCACTGATTCCTTTGGAAATAAAATCCTTTTCTAGGAAAACTCCAGTTCGAGCGACACACATTGCCCTCAGAAGGATTGTAGAAGTAATACCCTTTTGTTTCTTTAGGATACCCCATAAATAAGCATTTGTCAGATTTGGGCTCAAGCTTAGTTGAAATTTGTCGTTTCACATAAACTTCGCAGCCCCAAATCTTCATGTAAGACATATGTGGTTTCTTACCACTCCATATCTCATATGGTGTCTTCTCAGCCTTTTTGGATGGAACACGGTTAGGTGTGTAAGCTGTTGTCAATAGTGCATGTCCCCAAAAGGAGTTTGGAAGATCGACGTGACTCATCATGGATCAGACGATGTCTAATAGGGTTCGATTTCTTCTCTCAGATACACCATTCCATTGGGGTGTTCCAGGAGGAGTAAGTTGGGATAGGATCCCACACTCTTTCATATGGTCATCAAACTCTAGGCTTAAATACTCACCACCTCGATCTGATCGAAGAGTTTTAATATTCTTACCTAGTTGGTTTTGTACTTCACTCTTGAATTCCTTGAACTTTTCAAAGGACTCTGATTTGTGTTTTATTAAATACACATAACCATATCTACTGAAATCATCAGCAATATGTGATGAAGTACTGAAAACCTCCTCTGGCTGGTATGTTCAGTGGTCCACATACATCAGTATGTATGAGGGCCAAAAGATCATTAGCTCTTTCACCTTTTTCTGTGAATGGAGACTTTGTCATCTTTCCAATTAAACAACACTTGCATGTCTCATATGATTCATAATCAAAAGAGTCCAAGAGTCCGTCTTAATGGAGTTTGGAAATGCGTTTCTCATTTATGTGGCCTAATCGACAATGCCAAAGGTAAGTTGGATTTAACTCATTAGGTTTCATCCTTTTAGTATTAATGTTATAAATAGGCATTTCAATATCAAGGACATATAGTCCATTGTTCATTTGTGCAGTAGCATAGAATATATCATTCAAATAAATTGAGCAACAATTGTTCTTTATTATAAATGAAAAACCAAACTTGTCCAAACAAGAAACGGAAATAATATTCCTGCTAATTGCAGGTACATAATAACAGTTCTCTAACTGAATTATTAAACCACTAGATAAAGTCAATACATAAGTTCCTACGGCTAAAGCAGCAACCTTTGCTCCATTGCCAACTCGTAGGTCAACTTCACCTTTTGCCAAATCTCTACTCCTTTTTAGCCCCTGCACATTGATACAAATGTGAGAACCGCATCCAGTATCTAATACCCATGATGCAGAAGTAGATAAATTAATTTCAATAACAAAAATACCTGAAGTTGAAGTCTCTACTCCATTCTTCTTATCTTTCAGGTACTCTGGGCAGTTTCTCTTCCAGTGTCCGGTCTTACCGTAATGGAAGCAGGTGCCTTCCTTTTCTATGCCTCCACTAGGCTTCAAAGTAGCTACAGTGGGTTTGGGTTTGGCAACTTCCTTGCCTTTCCCTTTATCACCCTGCTTGGTGGGTCTTTTGTTCTGTCTCTTTCCATTTCCGATCATCAAAATGGACTTCCCTTTTGACTTCAGATTCTGCTCAACAGTTCTTAACATGGCTAGCAGTTCATGAAGAGATTTATCCATATAATTCATATTGAAATTTAGGACAAATTGACTGAATCTATCTGGCAACGATTGCAAGATCAAATCAGTCGCAGGTTCCTTTCCGAGGGGAAAACCCAACCTCTCAAGGTTTTCGACATACCCAATCATCTTGAGCACATGGGGACCTACAGGGGCTCCCTCAACTAACTTGCCTTGAAAAAGGGCTTTTGAAACTTCAAACCTTTCATGCCTTGCTTGCTCTTGATAAAGCATCTTCAGGTGTTCGATCATATCGAACGCTGCCATGTTCTCATGTTGCTTTTGCAACTCTGAGTTTATGGTAGCTAGCATGAGACAAGCAATTTCATTGGCATCATCGACATGCTTCTCATAAGCATCTCTTTCTGCCTTAGGTGCAGAACTAGGAGGTTCCTCTTCAGGAACATGTTTCTCCAAGACATACAACTTTCTATCATGTTTGAGGACAACCTCAAATTTCGGTGTCAATCCAGAAAAATTTGTCCCAGACAATTTTTCCTTGTCAATGATTGATCGCAAAATGTTGTTAGAGGTGTTTGTTTTCATGGTAATCTACATGAAAATAATGAAAATATAAGTATCAATAACATATTTTATTAGGCCTTTAATTAAATATGCTCCCACTATTTTACTCAAAACAAGTGACCCTCACCATTTGATTCAGAAAATCCCGTTGGAAGATTTTCTAATGGGTCGAGATCCACATTTCACTTTGTTTTAAGTCCGCGTAGGCGGATTACACAAAAATAGGCTATATAGGTAGGAACTCCTTCCAATTGTATCTAATATAACTCTCGAATATTTTAGTTGGGTGAATAACTCCTTATTCCAATCCATCACATGGATCATTTCCAACTCTTACTTCTAAACATATATAATCTTATTATAATTTGTTTAGTTAAGTTTGACCCATTATTTTAGCAATTGGATATTACAATTATCCCATCTCACCTTACTAATATAGAACATGCACCACGCGTAGGCGAAACCTACATTATCCGATACTAGTCTTGATGAGTGCTAAAACTTGGAAAGCATAAACTTAATATTTAATTTGAGGGAATTTGCAATTATTCTGATCTCACCGGCTTATTTATCATATAAATTGTCTCTCACATGCATCAACTTACATTCACATGCATCAACATACATAATGAAACAATTATGGCATCTAGCGCAATTGTTCTCCCAAGCCAATGAGAGAACCTAAGATAACCTAATAACGATCTAAGCTTCTCCAAGCAAGATCTTCAAGGTTGTCCTCCTTTGATATTGAATTCTTCTCTTTCTTCATAACATTACATTACATAAAAGAAACTTGTTTTACATACGAGGGAGTGAGATGAGAAAAGAAGTTACATTAAGAGATTAAAAGAGAGTCACGACACGCAGGTCGTATTTTAAAAACCCAAAATAAAATAAAGGAAAACTCAGGCCATAATCGATCACCACAAGACAATAATAATAAACACATTATTATTATTAATTTTAATTCTTTTAATTAATTAAAACCAATTTAAATTTCGGCGACCGATCATACTACGCAGAGTTAGCGGGGGGTCCGCTGCCCGGTCAGCGGACGGAGGTCAAGGGGGCAGCGCCCCCTTGCGGGGTTTAAGGGGCAGTGCCCCTGGCCGAAATGTTTAATAAATAATTCATTTGAAATCGACATCATTTTTCGCATCAACACTTGATACTTTAAAGCACAACTCTTGCGCAGTCACAACCCTAATCGCATAACTCTTTGACAACAAAACCCTTGTGCCGTCATTAACCCTAATGCATCAATTTCAGACCGTCAAACACACCTCGATTGTTAATTCAGTATGATTGATCAACACGTCATTGCTTCACCATACTAATGTCGGATCAAGAAGGAAACGATCATTGATCGCTCAAAGGAAAACAACCATTAAGTGTTTGAATGAACGAAACAGAAACAGTATATCATATATACCATATTTTGCATCAGGATTACTTATATCATATATATAAATTGATCGATCTCAATTGCATAACCTATGGACGATCGATGTATCGTTGCTTCACCATACTAATGTCGGATTCCGAAGCATAGTCAACATCAATCATCCAAATCATACACACATAATGCCAAATTTAATTACTCGTTTACTCTTTGATTCATTCTGTCTTTTAATCGTATTAATACAGTAAATACAGAAAATAAACAGCTATCAGATGCATGGTTTCGTAAGTGGCTCTAATACCACTAAAGGAGAAGAGCGATCCAAAATGAAGCGTAATTTAAAATTTCTCCTTAAATGTGTAAGACCCCAATTTTGACCCTAAGATCCCTCATGGCATCATAACATTGCATTTGCATTGCCTCAAGGATCATAAGCATCTTGGCTCCTTACCTTTGGGGTGGGATCTCTTGTGAGTTGGTTTGAGATCACCAAGCATGCTTGAATTGTATATTATTGCTTTTCTCATTTTATTTACTAACCAAAAGCACAAAAATATGTCACTAACATCTTTTGTTTATAGCTTGAGCAGTCACAAGGTCCAAAGCTTCTAAGAGACCCTATGTGCATTGATAGGGCCAATTGAAGGTGAAAGCAAGCATGGTATTGGTTCCCAAAGCTATCATCCATCAAATATGTCTCCCAAGTATCTCAATTCATCATTTTGATCAAAGCAAATCAAAGGGCTTGAGGCTTGTTTCCCAAGGAAACCCTAATTCATTTGTTCATCAACCGTGCCTTGCTCTTGAAGCAACCTCAACCCATGATCAAATACAATCAAGGGAAGTTCTTTCATGCATAATTTCATGCATATTTGAACTTAATTGAGTATCCTCAATCATTAATTCATCAAGATGTGAGGTTTGGACTTGAGAAGTTGATCAGTCAATTCATTTGACTATTTTGAAATACACTGAGACCTAACGTTTTATGTGTTTGTCAAATGGAGATAACCCCAAGAGAAACAATATTCCTAAGGACCATATGAACAACTTTCATGTTCATCAAAAATTTATTTGAAGCTTAGAAGGTCATCATCCATTCCAAGACATTATAGGTCATTTTGACTAAAACCCTAATTTTGGGTCAACTTCCCAAGAACTTAACTCCTTCATTTTTCATGATTTTGAGGTGGTATCACATGAATTGGAAAGATTAAGATGTCTATTTCAAATGTTATGTTGAGAAAAATTTCAAAATCTCAAAAGAATAACATGTGATAATGCAAAACATTATAGGTCACTTTGGACCAAATGCATTGAAATGTTAAAAAATTCAACTTCAAGTGCCCATAACGTCTTCATCAAAATTCCAAATGATGCAAAACTTAAGTCCAAATTGATTATCTTGAAAATATCTACAACTTTGATGTTGAAGATTTTGTCATTTGGAACTTGCATCATTGAGACAGAAGGGCTTGAACTTTGGCCAATTTTGAAAATCTCACATATGCATGTTTTGCACCCTACACTTCATGTCCAATTTTCATCAATTTCCAAGGCCCAAATGGAGTTTTGATCAACATAACAAATGATCCTTATGCAATAAGCTTTCCATCCATTACTCATGAGGTGGTGTTTTTATTTTTGACATAGCATTTTCGAAGGCTTGAACCTAATAGTGCAATTTTGGAAAATCATTTAATTTGCATGATATGAGCTATTACCATCCAATCTGCACGTCCAATTTACTTTCAACATGCATCAGCTACCAAATCCAGTTGGAATTGGACCCTCCATGCGCCTGTACAGGCCCATGCATGGAGGCCCTTTCCATTCATGCAAATTTTGTTCATGCATTAAGCATTGCCTTGCCTATAAATACAATGCCATAACTTCATAATTCCTCAACCTGAAGGCGCCCCAAATGCTGCTAAACTGAAATCACAACCCTCACTAAAGGAACAAGCTCACTTTTCTCTCAAATTTCAGATCTGAACTTTGGTTTCCTCGATCAATTTTCAGATCTTAAAGTTCCTAAACCTTCTTCTCCTTGATCTATAGTGTGGATTGTAAGCAATAGCATCCAAGAATTGTGACTCAAAGCCCTGCAAATCAGAGGTTTACCTCAACTGTTATCTTCTTCGAATCAACTGAAGTCCTCTGCATAGAGGCAACATTATTGTGCTTTCAATTTTCAAAAATCATGAAGTTCATATGAACACCACAGATCTCCCACTTCTGATTTCTTTCAATATAGAGATCTAGAATGGATTTGGTTGGTACAGGGGTGATGTACATCACCCCAGCTCTCGATTGATGCCTGGATCGTGTCTTTTGGTTACCATTTAAATCTCTGCAAATTTGGACTTGGCCGGAGAAGACAGTGGCGCTGGCCACCGTCTGGTCTCCAGATTTGATCTGGATCGTCCATTCCTTTTTCCAGATGCAATCTTACGCGTCCAACCTTATGACTTTATTAATGGCATGGTGTGTTGTATTTGACTCACGCATATGGTGAACACGCGCTTCTCAGCCGTGTGATGATCAACGTCAATTAATGAAGTTTCATCAAGCGGTCCACGTATTTCCTTATTTTCTATTTTTCTGATTTTTAATTCTTTTATTTCTTTTAATTCCATTTCTCTTTAAAAATTCATATCTCTCTCATTATTGGTCCAAAAAATATGGGACCAATTTCATTTTTCTCCTTTTAATTTCTACTTTCTAAAAATGATTTTTAATATTTTTTATTTTATCATTTGATATTTTTTTTAGTAATTTTCTCTTTTCTGCTTATTTTTAATTCATTTAAAATAGTTTTTGATATCCAAAAAATACAAAAATATTTTTCCAACCTCTTTGAATAATGATAGATCTATGAAAAATATTCTCATCAATTTATTAATTGATTTGAGATTTATTTGAGATTTTAGTTCAATTAGGTTATTTTTATGCATTTTTAATTGATTTAAAATAGTTTCTGACTTCTAAAAATGCTGAATTTTTTTGTCAAACTTTGTTTGACCTTGTTGAACTTAGGATAATTCACTTGGACTTTTCAAAGTTAATTTGAAGTGAGTTTGAAGTTTGACCTTTCTTTATTATTTTAATTCAAGTTTTATTTTAATATTAAAAAAATACCAATAATATTTTATTTGTTTCTTGACTTCTAATCTTCATCTTGCTTCTGTTTTCTATTGTTTGACCTTGATCTTCTCTATTTTTGGTCAATACTTGTTGATTATCTCATTCCATTTCCATTAATGCACTTTAATTCTTCATCTTCTTCTTCTTCTTATTCTTTCTTTTTCTTTTTTGATCAATGAGTTAAAGATTGGTGGTTAACATTGATACATGGAGGTTTAATCTTCCTTGATTCAAATCTAATTCATCTTGATCATGGATTAAGTGAATGGCTTTGCATTAAGGATAGGTTGCTTCCTAAATCATGCAAAGTACCTAAATCAATACAAGATCATTTCTCGTCTTCTTTTTGGCATGGCAAGTTGTTGGAGTTTGATTCACTAATCAAATTCTCTAACTTGTGTTGTTGCCTACATTATTATTGACCGGCCTCAGATAGTTGTGACTTCTACATAAGTCCAATTACGATTGCTTAACATAGCGCTAAATTGCCTCATGGCACACTAATTCTAACACTAACCATTAACCATTAACATTTAATTCTTGCTTTTTATATTTATGGAATTTACTATTCTTGTACATATTATTCATTTGTTTTTCTCTTTGCTCACTTGAGCACATGTTTATGTTAATGCAATTTGCCTTTTGCTCACTTGAGCACATAATTGTGTATATATTATTATTGTGCTTGTGTTTTGTTTTGATTGTTGTGGACCAAATGCAAAAAATGGACAAATGGACTTAGTTTCTAGGACATTCCCTATGCAAAATTGGAGTAAAAGGACCTTAATGTTGAAGATGGATTAGAAGGACCAACTCTCTAAACTCACTCTTGTCCATTCTTGATTTGCTTCATAGAACTCTTTGATGTGTGTGCTTTTGTGCTAGGGAATCCTATGTTAGCCAAATTGAAGAACCATTGCCATGTTCATCCAAAGTGAAAGATACAAGAGACATTGGGGATCTTCTAAGAGCTTGTTTGATTATGTTGATTGCTTGAGCTTACACTTATTTTGCTTGGATATTCCAAAGGATGGGAGCTACTTGGATCATCAATATGATCTCAAGAGAGGAACTCCATTTGTGGTCTTGTTTCTTATCCTTCATCTCTTGTATGATTAGGACCTTAGCCATTCTTTTTCTTCCCTCCACTCTAACCCAAGCCAAACTTTTGTGCAAACATTAACATTTGTTTCCAAATTAGAAACCTAAGCACTATGCTTTTGATTTTCCAAACTTCTTTTCATAACACTTATTTTTGAATTGAATCCTTAAGTCAACTTTGACCATATTTTGTAAATACTTTTCATTGGTAAATATAACTCATTCAAATACTTTTTTTGTGGTTTCAATGGCCACTCTCTTAATCAAAAACTTTTCATAACCTTCAGCTATTAGGTTTGAGTTATCCTTGAGGTAGATGTAATACTCACCTATATCCTTAGTGATGGACAATGAGTCTTCCATGCTTTATATAGGGTTAACCCCTCACTAGCATGTTGAATTTATCCTCACATGGTGGATTTGTGGTTTTAGATTGAGTTTTCTCCCTTGGATAACAAAAGACCTTAAGGCTTTTGGACCAATCAATTCACCCACTTGTTTTGAAATTTTTACCCCGAACTACGAGGTTTTGATCCTAATCTTTTTTTAGATGGTACGTAGGCAATGGGTTTATCCATCCAAACACAAATTATAATTAACTTGTATATTCTCTTCTCATCTCTTCAATCATGTTTGCACAAACAAATTTTCACAAAATACCAACCTTACAACAAGTGTGAAAAGGGCTCCCTAGGAATACCTAGGATGTTTTGGGTGCTTAAAACCTTCCCATTGCATAACCAACCCCCTTACCCCGATCTCTGACATTTTTACTAGTTTTTGATTCGATAAAACTCTTAGGTTTTTGTTCGCTTTCTAACCATTCCTTTGGATAAATAGAAGTGCGGTGGCGACTCGACTTGTATGGTTTACCTTGGATTTAGTCAATATCTCTAATGGTAACGAATACCCCGCTACAGAAAAGTGGCGACTCTGCTAGGGAGGTTTGCCTAGTGGGTTTTGCCTACTTTTCATATTTTGTTGTATTGTATTATATATATAATTTTTGTGACATGTTTTTGTGCAATTTGGGATTATTGTATTATATGTAATGATTGAATTGCTTGAATATTAATTCCTTGTATGCTTGGTGATCTTTGTGAGATGAGTTCTATACCCGAACTCGAGTGCACTTAGGATAGGAGAATGGCATAGTCTTGTTGACTCGTGTGGAGTTATTCCTTAGCAAGTTGACTTGCAAGCCCATTCACTTGGTGGAGGTCATGTTGGGATCAATAATGTCACACAAGTAGTTGTGGTTAGACATTACTCTTTCCAATATAGACCTTAGAAGCCAAGGACCTTAGTTTACCAAGCCCATCTTGGCCTATTCTTAGGACGTAGTGTGAAAGTCGTTCAAGTGTAAGATATAATACGATTGTTACGCGATACTACACTCATAAGAGTCTCTCTTGAGAATATTTTTGGAATACGAGTAGTCGTTTATCCGATAATATCCGAAAGATGGGATGATGACTATGGGAACCTCTTGTAGAACATGTTTGGCAGGTTTAAACCCTAGTACACTCCCTTTGGGTGGTTCTTAATCGAGACTCCATGCTCGTGACTTGCAACAAACCCTTGATTCATGGTTGATCCGTTCTTGTGTATCCTTAATATCAATGGAACTTGGGTGTTGATAAGGTGTAAACCATAATCCACCAAAATGGATGATTGATATTAAGGATGACTTGATCCATCCCATGACCTTTGTTTGGTGTGCTTTGCTTGATCCTTGAGTGTGATTGTTGCATCCATGCATTCATGCACCCATTTGCATCCATATCATCAACAATGAGAAATTTTTCAAGGAACTTAAGAGGTCTATTTGCAAATTTTCAGACATGGAAAGACAAAGAAGGAATATGAAGAAGTACAGTTTCAGACAACCCGACTTGAAAGAGCTAAGGAATTTGACATCCTATGTATTAGATCCCTTGGGTTTCAAGGCTCGTTATGGGAAGCTTCTGTCTGTTCTGACTACTCAAGTGGACGGAGGATTGATGAGTGTATTGGTGCAGTTTTATGATCCCTTGTACCGTTGCTTCACATTTCCGGATTTTCAGCTTTTGCCCACGCTTGAGGAGTATGCCTACCTTATGGGTATACCTATTCTAGACCAGTTGTCGTTCAGTGGCTTAGAGAGTGTTCCTATTTCTCAAGAGATAGCTGATATGTTGCATATAGATGAATCTCTGGTTGGTGCTCATATGACTACCAAAGGTGGAATTCAAGGTCTCCCTTCTGAGTTCCTCATCGCTCAAGCTATTATGTATGGGAAGGCCATGAGTGAGGACGCCTTTGAGGCCATATTTGTACTTCTCATCTATGGGCTAGTGTTATTCCCCAACATCGACAAGTTTGTGGATGTGAACGCTATTAGGATTTTCTCTACTCTTAATCCCGTTCTGACTCTGTTGGGTGAGACTTACTTTTCTTTGCATATGAGGAATGCAAAGGGTGGTGGTATCATTGTGTGCTGTTTGCCTCTGTTGTACAAGTGGTTTATTTCGCACTTGCCGCAGAAGGTCGCCTTCAAGGAGAACAAAGGATGTCTACGATGGTCCACGAGACTCATATCTCTCACTAATGATGATATCTTTTGGTACAATCGTGTATATGATGGTGTGCAGATTATCGACTCTTGTGGTGAATTCTCCAATGTGCCCCTTCTTGGTACATGTGGTGGGATTAACTACAACCCTATTTTGGCACGTCGTCAGCTTGGGTTCCCCCTAAAGGATAAACCTAATAACATTCTGTTAGAAGGTGTATTCTTTCAGGAGTGTAAAGATCCCCAAGGCTTGAAGGGCAGGATGGTTCGTGCTTGGCGCAAGATCCATAGGAAGGGAAGGAAGGAGCTAGGTCCGAAGAACTGTATCACTTTGGAACCCTATACCTCTTAGGTTAGGAAGAGAGCTTCCGAGTACCTCATGCCTTATGAGTATCCAAGACCTACACCTTTGGTTGTGGCTGGGCCTTCAACCCTCCCTGACCAAGGAGTAGAGGAGTTGAGAGACGAAGACCGTTCACGTGCCTGGATCCGTGAACGAGAGAAGTTGCTTCAGCAGATCAGAGAGAAGGATGCTTTGATAGAGTTCCTTGAGCATCAGGTTATTGATGAGCCTAATGATGCATTGACTCTCTACTTCCCCGGTCTTCCAAGTTTTGGAAAAGGAAGTATGATCGACTCGCTCAAGAGAAAGCAGATATGGAGGCAGCCTACGAGAGGGAAGTGAAGAGGCTTCGTGCAGCTTATCTTCTAGTGTCCAGAGCTTTAGATGATTGCTTCTAGGGTTCCATAGGATGTTCATTTTCCTTCTCTCTTGTATTGTATTTTGGTTACCAAGACTGTACTTCTTTGGTGTAAAAATATTTTCCATATATTATTGATGTGATATTTCCATATATGTCCAAATAATTAATATTTTCAAACATTTGCAAATAGGACTCTAAAGTTCCTCTGATATAAAAATTAAATCATATGCACAAGCATTACATGCATCATGTGCATAAGCAGGTTTTGCTCCAGGCTTCTTGTTCAATGGTCTAACTCTGTGTTCTTCATTTATTCTGAAGACAAGCTGACTCACCGGTACTACACCCGAGCCAACGCATCAAGACTAATGGATCATTTGGAGCAAGAAAACTGTGAACTCAAGGAGGAAGTAGCCAGATTGACTGCCCTAATAGAGTCATTCATGGCTGCCCAGAGCCAGTCGTCTCCGACGCCTTCAACTCCTCCCCAGAGGACAGTCATCTCTGAGATTGCCTCTTCAACCGTGCCTGCGGCCAGCGCCCACTTTGCACCAACAGCTATGCCAGTCGGGTTTCCTTGGGGGATGCCTCCCAACTTCATTCCTAAGGGTCCTTCACCCACCTTTGCTTCTCTGCCGGCATCTAGCCCGGCCCTTGCCGTCCCACCTCCTGTCGTGCATACTATGCCCAGAGTAGACGACACCATCTATCATTCTGAGCTGTCTGAGGGCCCAGATGTCTATGAAAAGATGGATGCTATGAATGATCAATTTCTTGAGCTCCGCAGGGAATTGAAAACTCTCCGAGGAAAGGACCTCTTCGGCAAGTCTGCTGCTGAACTCTGCTTGGTCCTAAACGTCAAAATCCATGTAAAATTCAAAGTACCTAACTTTGAAAAGTACAAGGGAAATACTTGCCCTCTCAGTCACCTGGTCATGTATGCCAAGAAGATGTCGACTCAGACCGATAACGATCAACTTCTCATTCACTACTTCCAGGACAGTTTGTCTGGTGCTGCCCTAAGATGGTAAATGGGCTTGGACAGCGTGAACATCCGATCCTTCAATGACCTTGGTGAGGCCTTCGTCAAGCAATACAAATATAACGTGGATATGGCTCCCGATAGGGATCAATTGAGAGCCTTGTCCCAGAAGGACAAGGAAACTTTTAAAGAATATGCCCAAAGGTGGCGAGAGTTAGCAACATAAATTGTGCCCCCGTTGGAGGAGAAAGAAATGACCAAGATCTTCCTGAAGACCTTGAGCTCATTCTACTATGAGCGGATGATTGCCAGCGCTCCTTATGATTTCACCGAGATGGTGAACATGGGGATGCGTCTGGAAGAAGGAGTCAGGGAAGGGCGCCTGACCAGAGAAGAAGGCTCTTCTGCCAAATGATATGGGGCGTTTGGAAAGAAGAAAGATGGTGAGGCACATGCTGTGACCTCCCATATTAAACCTAGAAGACCCTCAGTAAGGAGGAAGACCGTGCGACCTGCCGGTAACCAGCATCAGGTGGCTCACATAGCACCTATTTTCAGAGAAAACCAGCAATATCAGCATCACAATAATAATCAGCAACAACAACATCCGCAATATCAACAACAACAACGCCGTCCTCAACAGCAGGCCTACCAGCCTCGAAACAACAATCAAGCCAGTACAAGCTATGAGAGGAAGAGGGTCAACTTCGATCTTATTCCCATGACTTATGCCGAATTGTATCCCTCTTTGATAGAGAGGAAATTGGTTACTCCACGAGACCCATCAGCTATACCTACCAACCCTCAGTGGTGGTATAAGCCTGAGCTACACTGTGTTTATCATTTCGGTGCTCCCGGACACGACGTGGAAAAATGTTATCCACTGAAGACCAAGGTTCAAGACCTTGTGAGATGTGGTATTCTGTGTTTCGAGGACGTAGGTCCCAATGTAAAGAAGAACCCATTGCCCGAGCATGGGAAATCCTCTATCAACATGGTCCAGGGCTGTCCTGGTAAATAAAAAGTCAAATATGTCAGCCATATTCGACAATCTCTGGTCGAGATGCACAGACTGTTGTGTGAATACAGTCATTATGAGCATGACCATGACAGATGCCGAGTTTGCACTGTCAATCAAAGAGGATGTCGCCAAGTCCGCAAAGACATCCAAGAAATGTTGGATGAAGGAGTCATTGAGATACTTCAGAATCGAAATATTGATGAGGATGATGACGAAGTCAATGTAATATCTCCGGTATTTCGGATCCCTGGTCCCGTTGTCATCAAGTATGATGGCAGCAAGCAGAAGGCTTCTCCCTCTTTGATTATTAAACCAGCTGGCCCTGTGCCATATGCTTCTGATAAGGTGGTTCCCTATCGCTACAATGTTGTGGCATTGGAGGATGGGAAGGAGGTGCCCCTGCCCTCTACCTCTGTTATTAATATTGCCGATGTCAGCGGCTTGACCCGTTGCGGTCGTGTTTTCTCGGCTCCGCCGAAACCCCAAGCTGATGTTTGAAGGGCTGATGTTGCTGATTGTGCCGAACGCCCGATTAGGAATGCTGTTAATGCTTCGAATCCGGCACTTGTTGCCAATAAACCTGCCTCTGTTGAGAAAACTCCTGTCTCTGCTGGCCAGAGTGGTAATACGAAAGAAGACTGTGATGGGATGCTGAGGCTCATCAAGAGGAGTGAGTACAACGTTGTAGATCAGCTTCTACAGACGTCATCAAAGATCTCTGTATTGTCTTTGTTGATGAATTCAGAACCACACCGAGAAGCTCTGCAGAAGGTGTTGGATGTGGCGTATGTAGATCATGACGTCACAATAGAACAATTCGACAGTATTGTTGCAAACATCACCGCTTGTAACAATTTGAGTTTTTGTGATGCTGATCTCCCCGAGGAGGGAAGAGACCACAATTTGGCACTACACATCTCTATGAGCTGCAAAGATGATGCCATGTCCAATGTGCTGGTGGACACTGGATCATCGTTGGATGTGTTGCCAAAGTCCACTCTTGCTAAATTGTCATATTAGGGGCCTCCGATGAGGCAGAGTGGAGTAGTGGTTAAAGCTTTTGATGGGTCTCGTAAAACTGTGATTGGAGAGGTTGAACTCCCAGTCAAGATCGGACCAAGTGACTTCCAGATCACTTTTCAGGTCATGGATATTCACCCATCATATAGCTGTCTATTGGGCAGACCATGGATTCACGAGGCAGGCGCCGTGACATCCACCCTACACAAGAAATTGAAGTTTGTCAAAAATAAGAAGTTGGTGGTGGTATGGGGAGAAAAGGCTCTCCTGGTTAGCCATTTGTCTTCCTTTTCTTACATAGATGCAGAGGATGAAGTTGGAACGCCGTTCCAAGATTTATCTATTGCTGAGCCTACTAAGAAAAGAACTTCTTCATTTGCATCCTATAATGATGCTAAGTTGGCCATTGAGCATGGTACAACTACTGGACTAGGGAAAATGATAAAGCTGGAAGACAATAAATCCCGGGCTGGCATAGGGTATTCTTCTGGTGCTTTCAACAAGCATGGGTTGTTCAAGAGTGGTGGATTCATCCACACTGTTCAAAACGAGGAAGTTGCTGCTATTGTGGAAGAAGATGCAGAGGAAGATTCTGGCAACTTTGTCATCCCTGGAGGGGTCTGCAATAATTGGGTCGCTGTTGATGTCCCAACAGTTATCCATAAGTCAAATTAATGTTCATTGTGTTTAAAAACCCTTCTCCCATGCCAAAAGGAGGAGTGATGACATTGTTGGCTCATAAATACAATGATATTTTCATTCAATAAATTCATGTTAAATGTTTGTTTTCCAATTATTTTCACTTTTTACTTTTTGCATGAAATTGATGATCACATAAAACCCTAAAAAAGTAGAATAAAATCAATCTTTTCATCTGCATAATGATTTTCCTTCCTTGAATTCTAAAATCTCTTTATATCCAAAATTATTATGCAGGTTGATCAAACCCATTGAACATAATGATCCAAAACCATCTCCCAACTTTGAGTTCCCTGTATTTGAGGCGGAAGAAGATGATGTTGAAGAGATTCCTGACGAGATCACCCGTCTACTTGAGCACGAAGAGAAGATCATTCAGCCGCATCTTGAGAATCTGAAAACAGTCAACTTGGGGTCTGAAGATTGTGTGCGAGAAGTGAAGATTGGAGCACTCCTGGAAGAATCTGTTAAGAAGGGGTTGATTGAGTTGCTACGAGAATACGTCGACGTCTTCGCCTGGTCATATAAAGACATGCCTGGTCTGGATACTGATATCGTGCAACACTTCCTGCCTCTGAAGCCTGAGTGCATGCTTATGAAGCAGAAACTCAGAAGAACTCATCCTGACATGGCGGTGAAGATCAAAGAGGAAGTTCAGAAGCAAATTGATGAAGGGTTTCTGGTGACTTCTACATATCCTCAATGGGTGGCCAATATTGTGCCTGTGCCTAAGAAAGATGGAAAAGTCCGAATGTGTGTGGATTATAGAGACTTGAATAAAGCTAGTCCGAAAGATGATTTCCCTCTACCACATATTGATATGTTGGTAGATAATACAGCTAAATTCAATGTCTTCTCGTTTATGGACGGATTTTCCGGATATAATCAAATTAAAATGGCACCCGAGGATATGGAGAAGACAACATTCATCACACCTTGGGGAACATTCTGTTATCGAGTGATGCCCTTCGGTTTGAAGAACGCCGGAGCCACGTATCAACGAGCTATGACTACCTTGTTTCATGATATGATGCACAAGGAGATCGAGGTGTATGTTGATGATATGATTGCAAAGTCAAGAACGAAAGTTGAACATGTAGAGCACTTGTTGAAGCTTTTTCAGCGTTTGAGGAAGTATAAACTTTGTTTGAATCCTAACAAGTGTACATTTGGAGTCCGTTCCGGCAAGTTATTGGGCTTTATTGTCAGCGAGAGAGGTATTGAGGTTGATCTCGCCAAGGTCAAAGCAATACAAGAGATGCCTGCACCCAAAACTAAGAAGCAAGTCCGAGGTTTTCTTGGCTGCTTGAATTATATTTCCAGATTTATATCACACATGACTGCCACATGTGCGCCGATATTCAAGCTCCTCCGGAAAGATCAGTCTCATGATTGGACCGAGGATTGCCAAAAAGCCTTTGACAGTATTAAAGAGTAACGGTCTGAGTCGCCGATTTTGTCTCCGCCTGTAGAAGGGAGACCATTGATTATGTATCTGACAGTTCTTGAGGACTCTATGGGTTGTGTTCTTAGTCAGCAAGACGAATCAGGAAAGAAAGAATATGTCATCTACTACCTGAGTAAGAAGTTCACTGATTGTGAATCTCGATACTCGATGCTTGAAAAGACATGTTGTGCTTTGGCTTGGGCTGCTAAGCGCTTACGCCAGTATATGTTGAACCATACGACTTGGTTGATATCCAAAATGGATCCAATCAAGTATATCTTTAAGAAGCCTGCTCTAACCGGGAGGATTATCCATTGGCAGATGTTGTTATCTGAGTATGATATTGAGTATCGAGCTCAGAAGGCTATAAAAGGTAGCATCTTGGCTGACCACTTGGCACATCAACCAATTGAGGATTATCAGTCAGTTCAGTATGACTTCCCAGATGAGGAGATTCTGTAATTGAAAATGAAAGATTGCGATGAGCCTACGCTCGATGAAGGGCCAGAGCCTGGTTCCCGATGGGGCATGGTGTTTGATGGCGCTGTAAATCAATATGGAAATGGTATTGGAGCAGTGATTATTACTCCTTAGGACACACATTTTCCTTTTACAGCAAGGCTAACTTTCAAATGCACAAATAGTATGGCTGAGTACGAGGCCTGTATTATGGGATTGGAGGAGTGTATTGATCTTAGGATCAAGCATCTTGATGTTTATGGTGATTCGGCCCTTGTTGTTAATCAGATTAAGGGTGAATGGGAGACGAATCAGCCTGGCCTCATCCCATATAGAGATTATGCGAGGAGGAATTCAACTTTCTTTACTGAGGTTGACTTCCATCATATTCCTCGAGATGAGAATCGGATGGCAGATGCTCTTGCTACACTTGCTTCAATGATTGTGGTTAGACTCTGGAATGAAGTTCTCAATATCACTATGATGCGCTTGGACAGACCAACTCATGTATTTGCAGTAGAGGAGGTGCAAGAAGATAAACCATGGTATTATGATATCAAGTGCTTTCTTCAGAGTCAGATTTACCCGCCTGGGGCATCCGTGAAAGATAGAAAGACTTTAAGGAGATAATCAGGCAGTTTCTACCTCAATGGCGATGTGCTTTACAAAAGGAATTTTGACATGGTTATGATTAGATGTGTGGATAGACACGAAGCAGACATGTTAATGACTGAGGACCATGAGGGTTCCTTTGGTACTCATTCCAATGGAAATGCCATGGCTAGAAAGATGTTGAGAGCAGGATACTATTGGCTGACAATGGAGTCTGACTGTTGCAAATATGTGAAGAAATGCCATAAGTGTCAAATTTATGCGGATAAGATTCATATTCCCCCGACACTTCTGAATGTTATTTTCTCACCATGGCCTTTCTCCATGTGGGGAATTGACATGATTGGCATGATAGAGCCAAAGGCGTCAAATGGTCACCGATTTATTCTCGTAGCTATTGATTACTTCACCAAGTGGGTTGAAGCGGCGTCATATGCAAACGTGACCAGGCAGGTGGTTGTGAAGTTTATCAAGAACCAACTCATATGCCGGTATGGTGTGCTAGATAAGATCATTACTGATAATGGATCTAACTTGAACAATAAGATGATGAAAAAGTTGTGTAGCGAGTTCAAGATTGCACATCATAACTCTTCTCCTTACAGACCTAAGATGAATGGGGCTGTTGAAGCTGCTAATAAGAATATCAAGAAGATTGTCCAGAAAATGGTTGTTACGTATAAAGTTGGCATGAGATGATACCATTTGCCTTGCATGGCTATCGTACATCTGTTTGCACTTCAATAGGGGCAACCCCTTTCTCTCTTGTTTACGGCATGGAGGCTGTGCTCCCAGTAGAGGTGGAGATCCCGTCAATTAGAGTCTTGATGGAAGCCAAGTTGACTGATGTTGAATGGGTTCAGAGTCGTTATGACCAACTGAATTTGATACTCCCTCCGTTCCTTTTTAAGTGTCATTTTTTGACTTTTTACACATATCAAGAAACCTAATCATTACTATTACTTTTTCAACAATAATTCTCCTTTTACCTATAATACCCTTAGCTATTTATTACATTCATCTTACTTTTTCTCTCTCTATAATAATTACTTAGGGGTAATTTTGACAAAATACAATTAAAACTACATTGAACTTTGTAAATGATACTTAAAAAGAAACAAACTTTTTTCAAAAAAGAGACACTTAAAAAGGAATGGATGGAGTATAAGAGAAGAGATTGACTGCCATATGCCATGATCAGTTATATCAGCAAAGGATGAAGAAAGCCTTTGATAAAAAGGTCAAGCCTCGTGTGTTCCGAGAAGGTGACCTTGTGCTCAAGAAAGTCTTGTCTTTCGCGCCCAATTCCAGGGGCAAATGGACTCCAAACTATGAAGGTCCATATGTGGTTAAGAGAGCCTTTTCAGGCGGTGCTTTGATACTTACAACTATGGATGAGTAGGATTTCACTCGTCCTGTGAATTCAGATGCAGTCAAGAAATACTTCGCCTAAAATAAAAACAGAATAGCCCGCTAAGTTGAAAACCTGAAAGGGCGGCTTAGGCAAAAAATGAGTGTCTCGGTGGATTGAAAACCCGAAAGGGCGATCCAGGAAAAAATTAGGGACATAAAGAATAAATATATATCCCGCTAGATTGAGTACCTCACCCTGGGGCAATCTAGGCAAAAATTAGGGATTTGGCAAGTAACTGCATCCTGACAAGACTTTGTTCTACAAGCTGTCATCTGTCAAAGATTCTCGCTCAGTCATCGTCAACTGAAACTTCAAATACATCGGATTCAGAGTTGGTGGAGAAATGGTCATTATGTTCAATGTAGCCCTTTTCCAATATATATCACCAATTTCAAATTTGTAAAGATCTATGGAGTCTTGCCATTTGCGGACTACCATTCCATCAAATAAATTTGAGCCTTTATCCAAATCTTTGCACTCTTATTTGTTTCTATTCAACAAATGTTTTGCATGTTTTAATTGAGAAATGTCATTGTTTTAAAATAAATAAATTTTTCATAAATTGTTTTTAAACAAAGTGAACATTCACAATAACAAAAGGATACTTGGGATGTCTTCAGTGCTCTCCCAAGGATGGTATAATTCCCAAAAGGGTAAGACATTTGTTCATATTCCCATCATACTTGTATCCTCTTCATTTGCCTTTCAGGTTATTTCCTCCATTGGCACAAAAGAAAGTTGTACCCCCACCAAAACCCAGAAGGTTTGGGAGTTCTGGGTGTGATCTCAATCTTCTAGATCCTCATTGAGTCTGGATTTAGCATTTGTGTTATCAATTATATGGTTGTCATCCCTTGTGTGGATTGACCTAAAATCCCTTATAGATTGATAAATTGAATATGCTAATCTTTCTAAAGGAGTCAGTTTCCTCCCACTTCAAGTGAGAAATTCCCCTCGAAGTGAGCAGGAAATCCCTGACATAAGTGGAGTTTTCATCAAGCTTGATTTGTAGCTTTTCCTATGTGGACCTATCTACTTTTGATCCCCAACAATTTTGCTCCTCGACCATCCGCAGCAGGGTTGATCCCACTCCTACTCCCCAGTATGGTCACCATCAGGGTATCTCCAGCAGTTGCCTACGGATAATCCCCGATTCGGTCATTAGCAGTACTCCCCTAGGAGGATTGCCTGATCAGAGCCCGTTTGCGGTTTCGTCCCGAGCAGAGTGGTTGATGAAGATGTTTATCTTTCCTTCCTCAGCAGAGTAGTGTCCTTCCCTCCTCGGCAGAGTTGTTTTCTTCAGTAGTGTAATATATATGGTGACATTGGAACCTTCTGATTGGTGGTTGTTCCCCACAGAGTTCCATCTTCCCCTCTGATAATTTCCCCAGTAGAGTTGCTTCTACGGCGGATTTTATCTGTGTGTTGATCATGTCCCCAGCTGGAGTGGCTGATTTCTCCTGACATGCAGAGATCTTTGTTTCCTGGCATCTTTTGCCCCCATCATATTGGATGTTCTCCAGTGGGCCTGGCTTTCTCTCTCGAGATGTAGTACCGGACGTTTGATGATTCTTGGACCTGTTCGTGTTAGATATGTCTGTTTCTCAGCAATCATCATACATAAACCACGCATATATGCATAATCTTAACATTCAGATATTCATGTTGCATTCCTTTGCCATATATCTTTGTTTGTTGTCTCCTGCTATTTGGTGATACATGTTTCCCCAAGAAGATGTTTGTGTCTGATCTCTCCATATAGAGTCAGCCCCATAGGCAGAAAGTGTATATCCTTTCTTCCGCATCCCCCACTGAGTTATGACCTCATGGATGATTATTATTTCTGTTTCCTTCCAAAATATGTACTGGGATGGAATTTCTCCCCTGATTTATATCCTCATAGGGTTGAGTCTTATTTCATTGTGTCTCTCTAGTTTGTTCCTAGATTGAGTCCTTGTGATTTCCCCTGCACTACCTCGTAGTTTAGATGAACGATTGCTCAGTAACCAGTAATTGTCCATCTTTTCCCGGGCGGAGCTTCTGTGGCCTTCTACCCAGTAACCGGTATTTGTAAGTCTTATTTCTGTGGTTTTCTACCCTCATACCGGTAGTTGTAAACCCCATTTTATCCCCTCGCAGAGTTAACCTTATTTTGTTCATCCTAACCGATGACGGTTACTCTTCCGTGGTTTTCTACCCGGTATCTGGTAGATGTAATCCCCTCTTTGACGGTTATCTTTATCCAATATTCGGTATCGATATTCCTTCACTTCTTTGAGTATCTCCTTGTAGCTGGTGATATATATCCCAGATCATTGCCTTTGTCAATGTATCCCCATCGGGTCATCTTTCATTTACCTTTGGTTGGTAATAATTGTTTCTCCCTTTGATTGGTCATTATTTTATACCTAGTATTCGGTATCCCGATGTCCTTTCTTTTCGGTCGATTTATCCTTTGTTAACCCAGTAACCGGTTGTGGATAATCTTCCATGCGAGTATGCTATCTACGTTCTGACAGTAATAGATAATATATCTCACGCGCTATTTGATCGAAGTCTCTTGTTCTTCCCCAGTCGAGTAAGATTCGTATCCCCTTTGCGGAGTCGAATGCCCATCCTGTAATTGAGTTTGCTTTTTAGCCCTCTTTTAGGATGATGAGTGTCTTGGAAATATTCCCCAATTCATGCTTGGTCGGTCACCTATTATATGCCCAGTAACCGGTATCCCTGGTGTTCCCTTCTTTCTGCTCCCTATTATGACTTTTTTTGTCCCCTGTGGAGTCAGATTTCCTGAGTCGAAATATACCTTTCTAGGTCTTCCTCAGATGATTTTGGATGTTTGATATCTCTCACCCTCATACCGGTCTTAGATATTCATTCTCCCCGAGCGTGTCGTTCTCTCGCCCTCATACCGGTGTTTTTGATCATATGTCTCCTTGAGCTTATTACCCAGTAACCGGTAATACCTCATCCTGTTGTTTCCTCATATGAGTCATGTTTGGACATTCCCCAGCGAAGTCCCTTAGTGGATTTTCCCCATCTGAGTCCGGATTTTCATCTGAAGTATCCTTTGTGGATAGTTTTGTTGTATTGGCATATTCCCCGATACGTGCATCTTTGAGTCAGCTCGAGTCTTTCCATTGATTTATTTTCATGAAATTCCTCTCGTGTCTCAGCAAGTTTTAAGTTGTGACTTGCTCACGCATTTTATTCCCTCTTTTATCCCCATAAGAATCCCCAGAGTCTCTGTCCTATTGAGTGTATTGCTCATATGGATTTTCAGTTTCTCCTAATTTCTTGTCTCTTTGTGGACGTATATCTCCACGGAGTACTACCTTTTGCATACATACATATGCATCATGAGGTCTCTTAGGGACCAAAATTCGTCTTTTTGTTATTATTTAAGCCCATTCTACCTCGTCGAGACGAAGATTTTAACCTTCGTATCTCCGGCTAGAATGACCTTAAATAGGGGCAACTGTAAGACCCCAATTTTGACCCTAAGATCCCTCATGGCATCATAACATTGCATTTGCATTGCCTCAAGGATCATAAGCATCTTGACTCCTTACCTTTGGGGTGGGATCTCTTGTGAGTTGGTTTGAGATCACCAAGCATGCTTGAATTGTATATTATTTCTTTTCTCATTTTATTTACTAACCAAAAGCACAAAAATATGTCACTAACATCTTTTGTTTATAGCTTGAGCAGTCACAAGGTCCAAAGCTTCTAGGAGACCCTATGTGCATTGATAGGGCCAATTGAAGGTGAAAGCAAGCATGGTATTGGTTCCCAAAGCTATCATCCATCAAATATGTCTCCCAATTATCTCAATTCATCATTTTGATCAAAGCAAATCAAAGGGCTTGAGGCTTGTTTCCCAAGGAAACCCTAATTCATGTGTTCATCAATTGTGCCTTGCTCATGAAGCAACCTCAACCCATGATCAAATACAATCAAGGGAAGTTATTTCACTCATAATTTCATGTATATTTGAACTTAATTGAGTATCCTCAATCATTAATTCATCAAGATGTGAGGTTTGGACTTGAGAAGTTGATCAGTCAATTCACCTGACTATTTTGAAATACACTGAGACCAAACTTTTTATGTGTTTATCAAATGGAGATGACCCCAAGAGAAAGAATGTTCCTAAGGACCATATGAATAACTTTCATGTTCATAAAAAATTTATTTTAAGCTTGGAAGGTCATAATCCATTCCAAGACATTATAGATCATTTTGACTGAAACCCTAATTTTGGGTCAACTTCCCAAGAACATAACTCCTTCATTTTTCATGATTTTGAGGTGGGATCACATGCATTGGAAAGCTTAAGATGTCTAATTCAAATGTTATGTTGAGAAAAATTTCAAAATCTCAAAAGAATAACATGTGATAATGCAAAACATTATAGGTCACTTTGGATCAAATGCATTGAAATGTGAAAAAGTCCAACTTCAAGTGCCCATAACGTCTTCATAAAAAATCCAAATGATGCAAACTTTAAGTCCAAATTAATTGTCTTGAAAAGATATACAACTTTGATGTTGAATATTTTGTCATTTGGAACTTGAATCATTGAGACAGAAGGGCTTGAACTTTGGCCAATTTTGAAAATCTCACATATGCATGTTTTGCACCCTACACTTCATGTCCAATTTTCATCAATTTCCAAGGTCCAAATGGAGTTTTGATCAACATAAAAAATGATCCTTATGCAATAAGCTTTCCATCCATTACTCGTGAGGTGGTGTTTTTATTTTTGACATAGCATTTTCGAAGGCTTGAACCTAATAGTGCAATTTTGGAAAATCATTTAATTTGCATAACATGAGCTATTACCATCCAATCTGCACGTCCAATTTACTTTCAACATGCATCAGCTACCAAATCCAGTTGGAATTGGGGCCTCCATGCGCCTGTACAGGCCCATGCATGGAGGCCCTTTCCATTCATGCAAATTTTGTTCATGCATTCAGCATTGCCTTGCCTATAAATACAATGCCATAGCTTCATAATTCCTCAACCTGAAGGCACCCCAAATGCTGCTAAACTGAAATCACAACCCTCACTAAAGGAACTAGCTCACTTTTCTCTCAAATTTCAGATCTGAACTTTGGTTTCCTCGATCAATTTTTAGATCTTAAAGTTCCTAAACCTTCTTCTCCTTGATCTATAGTGTGGATTGTAAGCAATAGCATCCAAGAATTGTGACTCAAAGCCCTGCAAATCAGAGGTTTACCTCAACTGTTATATTCTTCGTATCAACTTGTATAGTGCTTATTTCTCATTGTTATTGTGTGATCTGAAGTCCTCTGCATAGAGGCAACATTATTGTGCTTTCAATTTTCAAAAATCATGAAGTTCATATGAACACCACAGATCTTCCACTTCTGATTTCTTTCAATATAGAGATCTAGGATGGATTTGGTTGGTACAGGGGTGATGTACATCACCCTAGCTCTCGATTGAAGCCTGGGTCGTGTCTTTTGGTTACCATTTAAATCTATGCAAATTTGGACTTGGTCGGAGAAGACGGTGGCGTTGGCCACCGTCTGGTCTCCAGATTTGATCTGGATCGTCCATTCCTTTTTCCAGATGCAATCTCACGCGTCCAACCTTATGACTTTATTAATGGCATGGTGTGTTGTATTTGACTCACGCATATGGTGAACGTGCGCTTCTTAGCCGTGTGATGATCCACGTCAATTAATGAAGTTTCATCAAGCGGTCCACGTATTTCCTTATTTTCTATTTTTCTGATTTTTAATTCTTTTATTTCTTTTAATTCCATTTCTCTTTAAAATTTCATATCTCTCTCATTATTGGTCCAAAAAATATGGGACCAATTTCATTTTTCTCCTTTTAATTTCTACTTTCTAAAAATGATTTTTAATATTTTTTATTTTATCATTTGATATTTTTTTAGTAATTTTATCTTTTCTGCTTATTTTTAATTCATTTAAAATAGTTTTTGATATCCAAAAAATACAAAAATATTTTTCCAACCTCTTTGAATAATGATAGATCTATGAAAAATATTCTCATCAATTTATTAATTGATTTGAGATTTATTTGAGATTTTAGTTCAATTAGGTTATTTTTATGCATTTTTAATTGATTTAAAATAGTTTCTGACTTCTAAAAATGTTGAATTTTGTTGTCAAACTTATTTTGACCTTGTTGAACTTGAGATAATTCACTTGGACTTTTCAAAGTTGATTTGAAGTGAGTTTGAATTTTGACCTTTCTTTATTATTTTAATTCAAGTTTTATTTTAATATTAAAAAAATACCAAAAATATTTTATTTGTTTCTTGACTTCTAATCTTCATCTTGCTTATGTTTTCTATTGTTTGACCTTGATCTTCTTTATTTTTGGTCAATACTTGTTGATTATCTCATTCCATTTCCATTAATGCACTTTAATTCTTCATCTTCTTCTTCTTCTTATTCTTTCTTTTTCTTTTTTGATCAATGAGTTAAAGATTGGTGGTTAGCATTGACACATGGAGGTTTAATCTTCCTTGATTCAAATCTAATTCATCTTGATCATGGATCAAGTGAATGGATTTGTATTTAGGATAGGTTGCTTCCTAAATCATGCAAAGAACCTAAATCAATACAAGATCATTTCTCATCTTCTTTTTGGCATGGCAAGTTGTTGGAGTTTGATTCACTAATCAAAATCTCTAACTTGTGTTGTTGCCTACATTATTATTGACCGACCTCAGATAGTTGTGACTTCTACATAAGTTCAATTACGATTGCTTAACATAGCGCTAAATTGCCTCATGGCACACTAATTCTAACACTAACCATTAACCATTAACATTTAATTCTTGCTCTTTACATTTATGCAATTTACTACTCTTGTACATATTATTCATTTGTTTTGCTCTTTGCTCACTTGAGCACATGTTTATGTTAATGCAATTTGCCTTTTGCTCACTTGAGCACATAATTGTGTATATATTATTATTGTGCTTGTGTTTTGTTTTGATTGTTGTGGACCAAATGCAAAAAATGGACAAATGGACTTAGTTTCTAGGACATTCCCTATGCAAAATTGGAGTAAAAGGACCTTAATGTTGAAGATGGATTAGAAGGACCAACCCTCTAAACTCACTCTTGTCCATTATTGATTTGCTTCATAGAACTCTTTGATGTGTGTGCTTTTATGCTAGGGAATCCTATGTGAGCCAAATTGAAGAACCATTGCCATGTTCATCCAAAGTGAAAGATACAAGAGACATTGGGGATCTTCTAAGAGCTTGTTTGATTATGTTGATTACTTGAGCTTACACTTATTTTGCTTGCATATTCCAAAGGATATGAGCTACTTGGATCATCAATATGATCTGTAGGTGTTTAATTGGCTGCATTGTATGGTAAAACACAAATGTCTTGACTGATGTCATGACATGTATATGTAACTACATTGTAGTTACTGCAGGACTAGCTAACACAGGATTATTGAATGCTGTGACATTCATACCTGTCAACAGATACTAAGGAACAGAAGCTCTGTTAGAACTTAGTATTCACTTGCAGTCTGGTTATCAAGGAAGAACCAGACCTGGCACAAGGCCTACTGATTGAATGTCAAACTGGATGTTGTGACATTCATCATTGACAGCAGCTACTGAAGATTGGGCAGAGTGGTGTTCTGCTATACTTCAGCATATTAGTTAGTTTGTTCTTCAAGAGAATTACAGAACTAACCTAAGGCCAACTGTGTAAATGTTAAGTTGGACACTTTGACATTTACTAATGTAAGCTGGTACTGTAGTATGGTCATATTGATCATGTACAGGTCAGCAGATTTGTACAGTCTGTTTTCTGGGAAAACAGACTCAGCATATGGACCTTGATGTCAAGCTGAATGTCGTGACATTCATGCCTGACAGCATATGCTAAATTGTAGGTTGTTCAGTTTTCTGTTACAGCTTTCTCAGGCTATTCTTTAGGAAGTCAACAGCTTAGAGAAAATCCAGGAAATCAACAACCAAGCTACATTCAATGAACCTAACAAATAGCCTATTTGTTAGCAACCTAAATATTGAATTTGAGGGAACGTATGTGACCTAAAATTCAGGAAAATACAGGTGCAAAAGCCCAGGTGCTGCAATATAAAAAGGAAGGCATTCCTCCATTCAGTTTCAGGGATTTTGAGGCGTGAAGATTTAGTGTGTCCATCTTACTTCACTGCTGTATTTTTGTGAGTCTAGAATTAGACGTATCTTGTAAGCCAAGTCATTATCAAGTAGATGATTGCTTTGGCATAGGGTGTTCATTGAGTTGTAAGTGTTGTGTCACTCGAAGCTTTTAAGCGTGAGTGCTGTGTATCTTGGTTTAAGCTGTGAAGCATAACCAAGAGTTGTTTTTGAAGTGTGACTTCAAAGTGTTTTTAATATCACTGAGGTGATTGAGGGGGAGTGAGTAGGAACTCTGATCTTAGATTAAGATTGAAATTGCATTGGGTAGGGATTAAGTGATAAGTTGTAAACGGGTGAGTTTAGCTTTGAATTGATACTACTAATAGTGGATTTCCTCCCTGGCTTGGTAGCCCCCAGATGTAGGTCATGTTGGACTGAACTGGGTGAACAATTACTTGTGTTATTTACTGCACTTACTGTTAAGTTCTGCATAATCCCTGTCTGTGCAGAATTGGATGTCATAACAACCAGTGTGACATCCAAAGTCTGATAACTAGAATTTCAATTGGCATCAGAGCAGGCACCCTGCCTGTGAAGTTCTGGGTGAGATCTAGGGAAGTTACTTTCTAGTACCATGGACAAGGATTTAGGACACTCAAATAGACCACCCATGTTGGATGGCTCTAATTATGATGACTGGAAGCCTCGTATGATAGCCTTCTTAAGGTCTCTAGACAGCAAAGTCTGGAGAGCTGTCAACAAAGGATGGGAACATCTAATGAGGACAGGTGAAGATGGAGTCAGTGTGCAGATTCCTGAAGAAGATTGGGACAAGGAACAAGAGGCATTAGCTCTTGGAAATTCCAAAGCCTTGAATGCACTGTTCAATGGAATCACTAAGAACATCTTCAGGCTGGTGCACCATTGTGAACTAGCTAAGGAAGTTTGGGATACCCTCAAGGTAACTCATGAAGGTACTTCCAAGGTGAAGATGTCAAAACTTCAGATGTTGACAACCAAGTTTGAAAATCTGAGGATGAAAGAGGATGAGACTATTCATGACTTTCACATGAATATTCTTGAAATTGCAAACACCTCTGGTGGACTAGGTGAGAAAATGACTGAAGAGAAACTCGTAAGAAAGATTCTCAGGTCCTTGCCTAAGAGGTTTGCTATGAAGGTCACTGCCATAGAGGAGGCTCAGGACATCAGCAATATGAAGGTAGATGAGCTCATTGGTTCTCTCCAAACCTTTGAAATGGGCTTAGGTGAGTATGCTGAGAAGAAGAAAAGCATAGTCCTTATAGGAGAAGGATATACTGGAGGTGATGAAAGTATATCAGAAGCCTTAGCCATGCTTGGGAAACAGTTCAACAAGCTCATAAAGAAAGTTGATCAACAGGGTAAATCTAATGTTAAGAACATCCCATCTGACATAAAGAAACGATCAACTCATAAAGAAAAGGCCAACCAAGGCAAGGGAATCCAGTGCCATGGATGTGAAGGATGTGGTCATAGTAAGGCTGACTGCCCTACCCTTCTCATGAGGCAAAGGAAAGGGTTATCTGTCACCTGGTCAGAAGAAGGCTCTGAGAGTGAATCTGAAGGAGAATCGGCCAAACAAGTCAATGCTCTGACTAGTGTTTGTGCCTCAGAGGATAACTCAAGTGGAGATGAACTCACATTGGATGAGCTTGCTGTTTCATATAAAGAATTATGTGTTAAAAGTGCAGAAGTTTGCATCCAAGGAGAAAAGCATAAGAAACTCATCAAAGAACTAGAAGCTGAGAAACTAGAGCAGCTGAAAGTCATAGAGGGTCTGAAGAGTGAGATTTCGTTGCTAATCTCTAAGCTAGACCAAATGACCAAATCCATCAAAATGTTGAATAAGGGATCTGACATCTTGGAAGAAATCCTGAAGACAGGACAGAAGTCTGGAAACACATCTGGTCTAGGCTTTGGGAAAAGATCCTCAACTGAACGCAAACGCCCAAAGGCTAAAGTTCAGAAGTCCAAAGGGATGTCTCATTCAAAGTCACAACATCGAGGAACCAGAATGAACAACCATCAGAAGAAGAAATTCAAGAGATGGAAATGTCATTACTGTGGTAGATTCGGTCACATAAAACCATTCTGCTACAGGCTGCATGGTTACCCAAACCAGACCCCTCAAGGTAGGCCCAAGAAAAAGGTGTCTACTCATAATGCTCCCATTAAGAAACCAACATGGGCGGCTAAGCAGACACCTCAGGTCAATCCTAAGCAGCTGGCATCTAAGATGCACTTCTCTCCTGAGAATCAACAGTGTGTTGCTAACCTTGCTCACACTTCTTCAAGAGGACATATCAAACAAGATTGGTACCTTGATAGTGGCTGCTCAAGGCATATGACTGGGATGAACTACCTAGTGGTGAATCTACATCCCTCTCACACCAAGTCTGTGACATTAGGTGATGGAACTAAAAGAGAAGTCATGGGTGTTGGGAAGCTGGACTGTCCAGAAGCTCCAAAATTGAGTGATGTATTGTTAGTAAAAGGACTAACTGCAAACCTCATCAGTATGAGTCAGCTGTGTGATCAAGGTTTTCATGTTCAGTTTACTAAGGAGCAGTGCATTGTGACAAATGGTGACAATCAGGAAGTTATGAGAGGAACCAGGTCCAAAGACAACTGTTATCTGTGGGAACCTGACCTCTCTAACTTTTCCACAACTTGCTCCTCAGCCAAGGAAGAACAGGAAGTGAAGCTGTGGCATAGAAGACTTGGCCATCTCCACTTACGTGGAATGAAGAAGATCATATCCAAGGAAGCAGTCAGAGGAATGCCAAAGCTTCTGATTGATGAAGGAAGAGTCTGTGGAGAATGCCAAGTGGGCAAGCAAACCAAGATGTCACACCCAAAGCTGGGACATTCCACAACCTCCAGAGTTCTGGAACTGCTGCACATGGACCTAATGGGACCTATGCAGGTTGAAAGTCTTGGTGGGAAGAAGTATGCCTACGTGGTGGTTGATGACCATTCCAGATACACGTGGATAAACTTCATCAGAGAGAAGTCAGATACATTTGATGTCTTCAAGGATCTGTGCATAAGACTTCAAAGAGAAAAGGACAGTTGTGTGGTCCGGATTAGAAGTGATCATGGCACTGAATTCAAGAATTCCAAGTTTGATGAGTTCTGCTCATCTGAAGGAATAAGCCATGAGTTCTCCTCCCCTATAACTCCTCAGCAGAATGGAATAGTTGAAAGAAAAAATAGAACTATTCAAGAATCTGCCAGAGCAATGATTCATGCAAAGAAGTTCCCTATGCACTTTTGGGCTGAAGCAATGAATACGGCGTGCTATGTTCACAACAGAGTCACCTTGAGAAAAGGAACCTCCTCCACTCTGTATGAAATATGGAAGGGTAGAAAACCCACTGTGAAGTACTTTCATATTTTTGGAAGTAAATGCTACATTCTCACAGATCGTGAACAGAGAAGGAAGCTAGATCCCAAAAGTGATGAAGGCGTATTTCTGGGATACTCCACGAACAGCAGAGCCTATAGAGTGTTCAACTACAGGACCAATGTCCTGATGGAATCCATAAATGTCATTGTGGATGATAAAGAGGAAGGAACCGATGTCATGGAGGATGTTGAAACATTCCTTGATAGTCCAACTGACAGTCCAGTCAAGCCTGAAGAAGTACAGGAACCTCCTCCTGAATGTGAAGTAGAAGCACCTACCAAAGTGCCATCTATCAGAATTCAGAAAGACCACCCTAAGGATCTTATCATAGGGGATCTCACCAGTGGTGTAACTACCAGGTCAAGAGGAATAAACTCAAATTCCTGCTTTGTTTCCAAGGTTGAACCAAAGAATGTGAAAGAAGCCCTGACTGATGAATACTGGATCATTGCCATGCAAGAGGAACTCGAGCAGTTCACAAGGCATGAAGTATGGGAGCTGGTTCCAAGACCTGAAGGGTCCAACATCATTGGCACCAAGTGGATCTACAAAAACAAATCTGATGAGAAAGGAGTAATTACTAGAAATAAAGCAAGACTAGTAGCTCAAGGATACACTCAAGTTGAAGGAGTAGACTTTGATGAGACATTTGCTCCTGTGGCTAGACTTGAGTCCATCAGATTGCTGTTGGGGGTAGCATGCATCCTGAAGTTTAAGCTATTTCAATTGGATGTGAAGAGTGCATTCTTGAATGGCTACCTGAATGAAGAAGTCTATGTGGAACAACCCAAAGGGTTTTGTGATCCTAACCAACCTGAGCATGTATACAAGCTGAAGAAAGCCTTGTATGGGTTGAAGCAAGCACCCAGAGCTTGGTATGAAAGGTTAACCGAATTTCTGACCACAAATGGATACAGAAAGGGTGGCATAGATAAAACCTTGTTTGTGAAGGATGAGGAAGGCAAAATCATGATAGCTCAAATCTATGTGGATGATATAGTCTTTGGTGGAATGTCAGAACAAATGGTTAAAAAATTTGTTCACCAGATGCAATCTGAGTTTGAAATGAGTCTAGTGGGAGAACTGACCTATTTCCTTGGAATGCAAGTAAACCAAATGGAGGACTCCATGTTTCTCTCCCAAAGCAAGTATGCCAAGAACATAGTTAAGAAGTTTGGTATGGATCATGCCAGGCACAAGAGGACTCCAGCTCCTACTCATCTGAAGTTAACCAAAGATGATGGAGGACCCAGTGTTGATCAATGCCTGTACAGAAGCATGATAGGTAGTCTGCTGTATCTAACTGCAAGTAGACCTGACATTTCCTATGCAGTTGGAGTGTGTGCCAGATATCAAGCAGAGCCCAAGGTGAGTCACTTGAATCAAGTCAAAAGGATCCTCAAGTACATCAATGGGACATGTGACTATGGGATGCTGTACTCACATGGGTCTGAGCCTGTCCTATCTGGGTAATGTGATGCTGATTGGGCTGGAAGTGCTGATGACAGAAAAAGCACATCAGGTGGATGTTTCTTCTTGGGAGAAAACCTCATATCGTGGTTCAGCAAGAAGCAGAATTGTGTCTTTCTGTCCACTGCAGAGGCTGAATACATAGCGGCTGGAAGCAGTTGCTCCCAACTGGTTTGGATGAAACAAATGCTCACTGAGTACAATGTCACTCAAAATGTCATGACATTGTTCTGTGATAATCTCAGTGCCATCAACATCTCCAAGAATCCCATCCAACACAGCAGGACCAAACATATTGACATTAGGCACCACTTCATCAGAGATCTGGTGGAAGACAAGGTGATCACTTTGGAACATGTAGCCACGGATCTTCAACTGGCTGACATATTTACAAACGCTCTGGATGCTACTCAGTTTGAAAACTTAAGGAGCAAACTGGGAATATGTCTCTCTGAGACATTATAGCAACCACTGATGTTTGGGATAAATTATTTAATATCTCTGCCTATTAAACGATTTGTACAAGACTATGATTGGTCAACATATCATAGCTATGCTGCGCGCAACAAGGGTGAATACAAGAGGGTAAGGAGACACCCTACAGAGAGAAGGCCTCTGTACCTGCAGGAGTTCAAGGATGCTGTTCATGCAGGAGTGGTTCTGGATGTCAGAAACAACATCATGGCATCTGATATGGTGGTACCTACTGTAAAGCAAAAGTGGGTGATCACTTGATCGAAGCTGTGAAGCAAGATCAAGTGGATGTGAACTTGGTTGAAACTGTGAAGTAAAACCAAGTCTGGAACTCTGTCATTGTGCTCTGCCTATGTTGTTGACTTTGGCAACATTTGTGACAAAAAGGGGGAGTAATAACCACCAATACCCCTGTACCCCTGACAAACAGAGTGGGTCTCTACAAACAGACTCTCATGACAGATCTGAAGATTCCCCCCCCCTGCAGCTGATGTTGAAGTTTAGGTGCAACTTCTAATATATATGTGCTGCTATGTGAAGTTTTCATTTAACTTCCATATGTGTGAGTGTGCTGCCACTCTGAGTGTATTAGCTAGTATTATTCCGCTGCTATGAACTCTGTTATGGGGATCAAAGTGTTTTAGCCAAAAATTTGCCAAAGGGGGAGTTTGTAGGTGTTTAATTGGCTGCATTGTATGGTAAAACACAAATGTCTTGACTGATGTCATGACATGTATATGTAACTACATTGTAGTTACTGCAGGACTAGCTAACACAGGATTATTGAATGCTGTGACATTCATACCTGTCAACAGATACTAAGGAACAGAAGCTCTGTTAGAACTTAGTATTCACTTGCAGTCTGGTTATCAAGGAAGAACCAGACCTGGCACAAGGCCTACTGATTGAATGTCAAACTGGATGTTGTGACATTCATCATTGACAGCAGCTACTGAAGATTGGGCAGAGTGGTGTTCTGCTATACTTCAGCATATTAGTTAGTTTGTTCTTCAAGAGAATTACAGAACTAACCTAAGGCCAACTGTGTAAATGTTAAGTTGGACACTTTGACATTTACTAATGTAAGCTGGTACTGTAGTATGGTCATATTGATCATGTACAGGTCAGCAGATTTGTACAGTCTGTTTTCTGGGAAAACAGACTCAGCATATGGACCTTGATGTCAAGCTGAATGTCGTGACATTCATGCCTGACAGCATATGCTAAATTGTAGGTTGTTCAGTTTTCTGTTACAGCTTTCTCAGGCTATTCTTTAGGAAGTCAACAGCTTAGAGAAAATCCAGGAAATCAACAACCAAGCTACATTCAATGAACCTAACAAATAGCCTATTTGTTAGCAACCTAAATATTGAATTTGAGGGAACGTATGTGACCTAAAATTCAGGAAAATACAGGTGCAAAAGCCCAGGTGCTGCAATATAAAAAGGAAGGCATTCCTCCATTCAGTTTCAGGGATTTTGAGGCGTGAAGATTTAGTGTGTCCATCTTACTTCACTGCTGTATTTTTGTGAGTCTAGAATTAGACGTATCTTGTAAGCCAAGTCATTATCAAGTAGATGATTGCTTTGGCATAGGGTGTTCATTGAGTTGTAAGTGTTGTGTCACTCGAAGCTTTTAAGCGTGAGTGCTGTGTATCTTGGTTTAAGCTGTGAAGCATAACCAAGAGTTGTTTTTGAAGTGTGACTTCAAAGTGTTTTTAATATCACTGAGGTGATTGAGGGGGAGTGAGTAGGAACTCTGATCTTAGATTAAGATTGAAATTGCATTGGGTAGGGATTAAGTGATAAGTTGTAAACGGGTGAGTTTAGCTTTGAATTGATACTACTAATAGTGGATTTCCTCCCTGGCTTGGTAGCCCCCAGATGTAGGTCATGTTGGACTGAACTGGGTGAACAATTACTTGTGTTATTTACTGCACTTACTGTTAAGTTCTGCATAATCCCTGTCTGTGCAGAATTGGATGTCATAACAACCAGTGTGACATCCAAAGTCTGATAACTAGAATTTCATGATCTCAAGAGAGGAACTCCATTTGTGGTCTTGTTTCTTATCCTTCATCTCTTGTATGATTAGGACCTTAGCCATTCTTCTTCTTCCCTCCACTCTAACCCAAGCCAAAATTTTGTGCAAACATTAACATTTGTTTCCAAATTAGAAACCTAAGCACTATGCTTTTGATTTTCCAAACTTCTTTTCATAACACTTATTTTTGAATTGAATCCTTAAGTCAACTTTGACCATATTTTGTAAATACTTTTCATTGGTAAATATAACTCATTCAAATACTTTTTTGTGGTTTCAATGGCCACTCTCTTAATCAAAAACTTTTCATAACCTTCAGCTATTAGGTTTGAGTTATCCTTGAGGTAGATGTAATACTCACCTATATCCTTAGTGATGGACAATGAGTCTTCCATGCTTATTATAGGGTTAACCCCCCACTAGCATGTTGAAGCTATCCTCACATGGTGTATTTGTGGTTTTAGGTTGAGTTTTCTGTTGGTGTAAGCCCTAGAGGCCAATACTTTTGGTACTTGTATCGAATTATTTATTAATAATAAAAGGATTTTTTCTTTATTATGTTTGTTTAATAAAGTCTCTGGAATAGATAGTCCGTTTAATGTATCAAGTATGACTTAATCATGAGATCACATTAAACATAAGGACATTATTCTTAAAGTATCCGTAGTCAAGCTTTATTGTGAAGTGGGATAACATTAAAGCATGAAGACTATTATGTTTGTAGACTGATGATCACGTCTCATGGATCATGGATAAAGAGTTATCAAGTCTTAAACATAAGTATGAATATTAAGAGTAATATCCATACTGGATTGACCCGCTATGACACTACTATATAGAATGTTATGCAAAGTGTCATAAGTTATTCTCATGGTGATAATGGTGTATACCACTCTTCGACCTGAAACCACTATGGACCCTAGATGTATAGTCGAGTGCTTTATTGTTGATCCAACATTGTCCGTAACTGGATAACCATAAAGACAGTTGATGGGTACTCCACGAAGCATGCTAAGGGACATGAGTGACCTAGATGGAATTTGCCCATCTTGCGTAACAGGATAAATGTTTATGGGCCCAACATTGAACTGGACAAGGATGACACGGTCTATGCCTTGTGTTCAATATAGACATAAGGGCAAAAGGGTAATTATACACATAATTATTATCACAGAAGGATTTGTCAGATCACGTGACATTTTCGTGTCTTGGGTAGCAGTGATGTGTTGCTAGATATCGCTCACTGTTTATTATGTTAAATGCGTGATTTAATATAATTGCCAACGTCGCGAAAACCTACAGGGTCACACACAAAGGACAGATTGATGAGAAATAGAGTAACTAAGGAACATCGTAAGGTACGGTGCACTTAAGTGGAATACGAAATATGGTAAGGTACCACACGCTTAAGTGATAATGGGAATATTATAAGATATGGGCCAAAATACACTTAAGTGGGCTTTTTAGCTTGAAGCCCACACAAATGGTTCTATAAATAGAACCCTTGGGTAGAAGCATTGTCACTCTTGCATTCCGTTTCTCTCTCTCTCAATCAAAGCCTTCATTCGTAGCAGCTAGCACTGAGATTGAAGGAATCTGTTCGTGTGGACTGAGTAGAGACGTTGTCATCGTTCAACTTTCGTGATCGCCACAAGAGGTAACGATTCTATCACTGATCATGCCCATTCGTAAGGATCACTAAATGGAGAAATTTTTAAATTTCGCTGCGCCTTGGATGACAATTCTCCTTCAGTGGTATCAGAGCCACTTACGAAACCATGAATCTGATAACTGTTTATTTTTCTGTATTAATACGATTAAAACAGAATGAATCAAAGATTAAGTTGAGATCGATCAAATTATATATATGATATAAGTAATCCTGATGCAAAATACATTATATATGATATAGTGTTCTTGTTTCGTTCATTCAAACACTCAATGGTTGTTTTCCTTTGAGCGATCAATGGTCGTTTGCTTCTTGATCCGACATTAGTATGGTGAAGCAATGACGTGTTGATCAATCATACTGAATCAACAATCGAGATGTGTTTGACAGTCGGAAATTGGTGCATCAGGGTTAATGACGGCACAAGGGTTGTTTGTCAGAGAGTTATGCGATTGGGGTTGTGACTGCACAAGAGTTGTGCTTTCTAACAAATTTTCGTACAGTGTTAACCGGTTAACGCATATGGTTAACTGGTTAACGCAAGACGGAATACTGTTTTCTAAAAGATTTTCAAACAGTGTTAACCGGTTAACGTATATGGTTAACCGGTTAACGCGAAACGGAATACAGCTTTCTAATAGATTTTCAACAGTGTTAACCGGTTAACGTATTTGGTTAACCGGTTAACGCAAAACAGAATATAAATTATGAACAGATTTTCAAACAGTGTTAACTGGTTAACGCATATGGTTAACCGGTTAACGCAAGGAAAAATTCACCCGTTCGGCTAACTCTGCGTAATGTGATCGGTCGTCGAGATTTAATTTGGTTTTAATTAATTAAAAGAATTAATAATAATAATAATGTGTTTATTATTGTCTTGTGGTGATCGGTTATGGCCTTAGTTTTCCTTTATTTTGTTTTGGGTTTTAAAATACGACCTGCGTGTCGTGCCTCTCTTTTAATCTCTCAATGTAACTTCTTTTCTCATCTCACTCCCTCGTATGTAAAACGAGTTTCTTTATGTAATGTAATGTTATGAAGAAAGCAAAGAAGTCAGTGCCAAAGGAGGACAACCTTGAAGATCTTGCTTGGAGAAGCTTAGATCGTTATTAGGTTAGCTTAGGTTCTCTCATTGGCTTGGGAGAACAATTGCGCTAGGGGCCATAACTGTTTCATTATATATGTATGTTGATGCATGTGTATGTATGTTGATGCATGTGAGAGACGATTTATATGATAAATAAGCCGGTGAGATCAGAATAATTGTAAATTCCCTCAAATTAAATATTAAGTTTATGCTTTCCAAGTTTTAACACTCATCAAGACTAGTATCGGATAATGTAGGTTTCGCCTACGCGAGGTGCATGTTCTATATTAGTAAGGTGCGATGGGATAATTGTAATATCCAATTGTTAAAACAATGGGTCAAACTTGACTAAAAAAATTATAATATGATTATATATGTTTAGAAGCAAGAGTTGGGAATTATCCATGTGATGGATTGGAATAAGGGGTTATTCACCCAACTAAAATATTCGAGAGTTGTATTAGATACAATTGGAAGGAGTTCCTACCTAAATAACCTAGTTTTGTGTAATCCTCCTACGCGGACTTAGAACGAAGTGAAATATGGATCTCGACCCACTAGAAAATCTTCCAACGGAATTTTCCGAATCAAATGATGAGGGTCATTTGTTTTGAGTAAAATAGTGGGAGCATATTTAATTAAAGGCTTAATTAAATATGTCAATGATACTTATATTTTCATTAATTCTTATGTAGATTACCATGACAACAAACACCTCTAGCAACATCTTGCGATCAATCCTTGACAAAGAAAATTTGTCTGGGACAAATTTTCTGGATTGGCACCGAAACTTGAGGATTGTCCTCAAACATGATAAAAAGTTGTATGTCTTGGAGAAACCTGTTCTTGAAGAGGAACCTCCTAGTTCTGCACCTAAGGCAGAAAGAGATGCTTATAAGAAGCATGTCGATGATGCCAATGAAACTGCTTGTCTCATGCTAGCTACCATGAACTCAGAATTGCAAAAGCAACTTGAGAACATGGCAGCGTTCGATATGATCGAACAGCTGAAGATGCTCTATCAAGAGCAAGCGAGGCATGAGAGGTTTGAAGTTTCAAAAGCCCTTTTTCAAGGCAAGTTAGCTGAGGGAGCCCCTGTAGGTTCCCATGTGCTCAAGATGATTGGGTATGTGGAAAACCTTGAGAGATTGGGTTTTCCCCTCGGAAAGGAACTTGCGACTGATTTGATCTTGCAATCGTTGCCAGATAGATTCAGTCAATTTGTCCTAAATTTCAATATGAATGATATGGACAAATCTCTTCATGAACTGCTCGCCATGTTAAGAACTGCTGAGCAGAATCTGAAGTCAAAAGGAAGTCCATTCTGATGATCGGAAATGGAAAGAGATAGAACAAAAGGCCCACTAAGCAGGGTGATAAAGGGAAAGGCAAGGAAGTTGCCAAACCCAAACCCACCGTTGCTGCTTTAAAGCCTAGTGGAGGCATAGCAAAAGAAGGCACATGCTTCCATTGCGGTAAGACCGGACACTGGAAGAGAAACTGCCCAAAGTACCTGGAAGATAAGAAGAATGGAGTAGAGACTTCAACTTCAGGTATTTTTGTTATTGAAATTAATTTATCTACTTCAGCATCATGGGTATTAGATACTGGATATGGTTCTCACATTTGTACAAATGTGCAGGGACTAAAAAGGAGTAGAGATTTGGCAAAAGGTGAAGTCGGCCTACGAGTTGGCAATGGAGCAAAGGTTGCTGCTTTAGCCGTAGGAACTTATGTATTGACTTTACCTAGTGGTTTAATAATTCAGTTAGAGAATTGTTATTATGTACCTGCAATTAGCAGGAATATTATTTCCGTTTCTTGTTTGGACAAGTTTGGTTTTTCATTTATAATAAAGAACAATTGTTGCTCAATTTATTTGAATGATATATTCTATGCTTCTGCACAAATGAACAATGGACTATATGTCCTTGATCTTGAAATGCCTATTTATAACATTAATACTAAAAGGATGAAACTTAATGAGTTAAATCCAACTTACCTTTGGCATTGTCGATTAGGCCACATAAATGAGAAACGCATTTCCAGACTCCATAAAGATGGACTCTTGGACTCTTTTAATTATGAATCATATGAGACATGCAGATCTTGTTTAATTGGAAAGATAACAAAGTCTCCATTCACAGGTAAAGGTGAAAGAGCTAATGATCTTTTGGCCCTCATACATACTGATGTATGTGGACCACTGAACATACCAGCCAGAGGAGGTTTTCAGTACTTCATCACATTTACTGATGATTTCAGTAGATATGGTTATGTGTATTTAATGAAACACAAATCAGAGTCCTTTGAAAAGTTCAAGGAATTCAAGAATGAAGTACAAAACCAACTAGGTAAGAATATTAAAACTCTTCGATCAGATCGAGGTGGTGAGTATTTAAGCCTAGAGTTTGATGACCATCTGAAAGAGTGTGAGATCCTATCCCAACTTACTCCTCATGGAACACCCCAATGAAATGGTGTATCTGAGAGAAGAAATTGAACCCTGTTAGACATGGTCCGATCCATGATGAGTCACGCCGATCTTCCAAACTCCTTTTGGGGACATGCACTATTGACAGCAGCTTACACACTTAACCGTGTTCCATCCAAAAAGGTTGAGAAGACACCATATGAGATATGGAGTGGTAAGAAACCACATATGTCTTACATGAAGATTTGGGGTTGCGAAGTTTATGTGAAACGACAAATTTCAACTAAGCTTGAGCCCAAATCTGACAAATGCTTATTTATGGGGTATCCTAAAGAAACAAGAGGGTATTACTTCTACAATCCTTCAGAGGGCAAAGTGTTTGTCGCTCAAACTGGAGTTTTCCTAGAAAAGGATTTTATTTCCAAAGGAATCAGTGGGAGGAAAGTAGAGCTTGAAGAAATTCAAGAATCACAAAGCATCGATACACCTATGGAGGAATTAGAGCAGGAAACACAAGTAGTTGTGGAAGAGCAACCTGCTCAAGTAGAACAAGACCAGCGTAGGTCAAGCAGGATACGTCACCTACCTGAGAGATATGGATATCTCATAACAGATCAAGGTGATGTATTACTCATGGATCAAGATGAGCCTGTGACCTACCAAGAGGCCATAACTGGTCCCGAGTCTGAGAAGTGGCTAGAAGCCATGAAATCTGAAATGGATTCCATGTACACAAACCAAGTTTGGACCTTGGTAGAGCCTCCTGTAGGAGTCAACCTATAGGATGCAAGTGGGTCTTCAAAAAGAAGACTGACATGGATGGTAAGGTACATACCTATAAGGCAAGACTGGTTGCAAAAGGATATAAACAAATTCATGGGGTTGACTATGATGAAACCTTTTCACCAGTTGCAATGCTTAAATCTGTTCGGATTTTACTTACTATCGCTGCATATCATGATTATGAAATATGGCATATGGATGTCAAAACTGCTTTCCTAAATAGGAATCTTCTTGAGGATGTGTACATGACACAACCTGAAGGATTTGACATACCAGAAGAAGCCCAAAAGATATGTAAGTTACAGAGGTCAATCTATGGATTGAAGCAAGCTTCCAGAAGCTGGAATCTTCGTTTTGATGAAACAGTAAAATAATATGGATTCATCAAGAACGAAGATGAGCCTTGTGTCTACAAGAAGGTTAGTGGGAGCATGACCATTTTCCTGGTATTATATGTAGATGACATATTACTCATTGGAAACGATATCCCTACCCTGCAATAAGTAAAGTCTTGGTTGGGGAAATGCTTTTCTATGAAGGACCTAGGTGAAGCAGCCTATATATTAGGAATCAGAATCTATAGAGATAGATCACAAAAACTGTTTGGCCTAAGTCAGAGTATGTACATAGACAAAGTGCTGAGATGCTTTAATATGCATGATTCCAAGAAAGGATTCATACCTATGCAACATGGTCTGTGTCTATCAAAAACACAATCCCCTTCAACTGAGGAAGAAAGGGATCACATGAATAAGATTCCATATGCATCTGCAATAGGATCTATCATGTATGCCATGTTATGTACTCGACCAGATGTCTCGTATGCTTTAAGTGCAACGAGTAGGTACCAATCTGATCCTGGTGATGCCCATTGGGTAGCTGTCAAGAATATCCTTAAGTACTTGAGAAGGACTAAGGACTCATTCTTGATATATGGAGGTCAGGAAGAGTTGGTTGTATTTGGATACACTGATGCTAGCTTCCAGACAGATAAGGATGACTTTAGATTGCAATCTGGTTACGTGTTTTGCTTAAACGGTGGCGTTGTGAGCTGGAAAAGTTCAAAGCAAGATACAGTTGTTGATTCTACAACTGAGGCCGAGTATATTGCTGCTTCAAGTGCAGCAAAGGAAGCTGTTTGGATCAAAAAGTTCATTAGTAAACTTGACATAGTTCCTAGCATTATGGATCCCATTGGTCTTTATTGTGATAACAATGGTGCTATCGCACAAGCTAAGGAGCCTAGATCTCACAAACGATCCAAACGCATACTTAGGCGTTATCACCTCATTCGAGAGATAATAGATAGAGGAGATGTGAAAATATGTAGAGTACCTACACTCGACAATATTGTTGACCCACTGACTAAGCCTTTTGCGCAGCAGAAGCATGATGGCCATACTAGATCTATGGGCATTAGGGATATGCCTGATTGGCTCTAGTGCTAGTGGGAGATTGTTGGTGTAAGCCCTAGAGGCCAATACTTTTGGTACTTGTATCGAATTATTTACTGATAATAAAAGGCATTTTTCTTTATTATGTTTGTTTAATAAAGTCCCTGGAATAGATAGTCCGTTTAATGTATCAAGTATGACTTAATCATGAGATCACATTAAACATAAGGACATTATTCTTAAAGTATCCGTAGTCAAGCTTTATTGTGAAGTGGGATAACATTAAAGCATGAAGACTATTATGTTTGTAGACTGATGATCACGTCTCATGGATCATGGATAAAGAGTTATCAAGTCTTAAACATAGGTATGAATATTAAGAGTAATATTCATACTGGATTGACCCGCTACGAAAATACTATATAGAATGTTATGCAAAGTGTCATAAGTTATTCTCATGGTGATAATGGTGTATACCACTCTTCGACCTGAAACCACTATGGACCCTAGATGTAGAGTCGAGTGCTTTATTGTTGATCCAACATTGTCCGTAACTGGATAACCATAAAGACAGTTGATGGGTACTCCACGAAGCATGCTAAGGGACATGAGTGACCTAGATGGAATTTGCCCATCCTGCGTAACAGGATAAATGTTTATGGGCCCAATATTGAACTGGACAAGGATGACACGGTCTATGCCTTGTGTTCAATATACACATAAGGGCAAAAGGGTAATTATACACATAATTATTATCACATAAGGATTTGTCAGATCACATGACATTTTCGTGTCTTGGGTAGCAGTGATGTGTTGCTAGATACCGCTCACTGTTTATTATGTTAAATGTGTGATTTAATATAATTGCCAACGTCGCAAAAACCTACAGGATCACACACAAAGGACGGATTGATGAGAAATAGAGTAACTAAGGAACACCGTAAGATACAGTGCACTTAAGTGGAATACGATATATGGTAAGGTACCACACGCTTAAGTGATTTTGGGCATATTATAAGATATGGGCCAAAATACACTTAAGTGGGCTTTTTAACTTGAAGCCCACACAAGTGGTTCTATAAATAGAACCCTTGGGTAGAAGCATTGTCACTCTTGCATTCCGTTTCTCTCTCTCTCAATCAAAGTCTTCATTTGTAGCAGCTAGCACTGAGATTGAAGGAATCCGTTCGTGTGGACTGAGTAGAGACGTTGTCATCGTTCAACGTTCGTGATCGCCACAAGAGGTAACGATTCTATCACTGATAAGGCCCATTCGTAAGGATCACTAAATGGAGAAATTTTTAAATTCCGCTGCGCCTTGGATGGCAATTCTCCTTCATTTTCTCCCTTGGATAACAAAAGACCTTAAGGCTTTTGGACCAATCAATTCAGCCACTTGTTTTGAAATTTTTACCCCGAACTACGAGGTTTTGATCCTAATCTTTTTTTAGATGGTACGTAGGCAATGGATTTATCCATCCAAACACAAATTATAATTAGCTTGTATATTCTCTTCTCATCTCTTCAATCATGTTTGCACAAACAAATTTTCACAAAATACCAACCTTACAACAAGTGTGAAAAGGGCTCCCTAGGAGTACCTAGGATGTTTTGGGTGCTTAAAACCTTCTCATTGCATAACCAACCCCCTTACCCCGATCTCTGACATTTTTACTAGTTTTTGATTCGATAAAACTCTTAGGTTTTTGTTCGCTTTCTAACCATTCCTTTGGATAAATAGAAGTGCGGTGGCGACTCGACTTGTATGGTTTACCTTGGATTTAGTCAATATCTCTAATGGTAACGAATACCCCACTACAAAATGATCCTTACGAATGGGCATGATCAGTGATAGAATCGTTACCTCTTGTGGCGATTGTAACCTTTGATGCAGATCTACGAAGCGATCACGAACGTTGAACGATGACAACGCCTCTACTCAGTCCACACGAACGGATTCCTTCAATCTCAGCGCTAGCTGCTACCAATGAAGGCTTTGAGTGTGAGAGAGAGAGAGAGAGAAACAAAATTGCAACTGCACAAATGCTTCTACACAAGGGTTCTATTTATAGAACCACTTGTGTGGGCTGCAAGCTAAAAATCCCACTCAAGTGTATGTGGCCCATATCTTATAATATGCCAAAATCACTTAAGCGCATGGTACCCTACCATATTTCATATTCTACTTAAGTACACCGTACCTTACGATGTTCTACAATTCACTTAAGTACACCATACATTACGGTACTCCTTAGTTACTCTATCTCTCATCAATCTGTCATTTTGTGTGTGACCCTGTAGGTTTTCGCGACATCGGCAATTATATTAAATCATGCATTTAACATAATAAACAGTGAGCGGTATCTAGCAACACATCACTTCTACCCAAGACACGAAAATGTCATGTGATCTGACAAATCCTTTTGTGATAATACTTATGTGTATAATTACCCTTTTTCCCTTATGTCTATATTGAACACAAGGCGTAGATTGTGTCATCCTTGTCCAGTTCAATATTTGGCCCATAGACATTTATCCTGTTACGTAGGATGGGAAAATTCCATCTAGGTCACTCATGTCCCTTAGCATGCTTCGTGGAGTACCCATCAACTGTCTTTATGGTCATCCAGTTACGGATAATGTTTGATCAGCAATAAGGCACTCGACTCTACATCTAGGGTCCATAGTGGTTTCAGGTCGAAGGGTGGTATACACCATTATCACCATGAGAATAACTTATGACACTTTGCATAACATTCTATATAGTATTCTCATTGCGGGTCAATCTAGTATAAATATTACTCTTAATATTCATACCTATGTTTAAGACTTGATAACTCCTTATCCATGATCCATGACATGTGATCATCAGTCTATATACATAATATTCTTAATGCTTTAATGTTATCCCACTTCACAATAAAGCTCGACTATGGATACTTTAAGAATAGTGTCCTTATGTTTAATGTTTTCTCATGATTAAGTCACACTTGATATATTAAACGGACTATCTATTATAGGGACTTTATTAGACAAACATAATAAAGAAAAAGCCTTTTATTATTAATAAATAGTTCGATACAAGTACCAAAAGTATTGGCCTCTAGGGCTTACACCAACAAAAGTATCATACATACAATCACACCTTAATTCATAATGATTGTATCCATTTCCAACCGTTATGATAGATGTTTTCCGCAGTAGTGTTAGAGAGGAGTATATCTTGCTATCCCACATAACAAAAATATGTACCAATTCTTAATAAAAAAGTTTGTTAGTGATACATATATAAATTTATTAGCTTATAGGGAGTTAAATTGTCCAAGGTGTTTTGATTGGTTATGTTAGTCAAATATAAATCCATCTTGCTAGAGCATGTGGATTTTTTGTCTTTTCATAAGGGTATCGATAAGTGGTTTTATCGTCATCTCATGTGACAATAAAAACAAAATGAAAAGTAACAAACTCGATTATTAGTACTCCATAGAGTTATAAGTTTACTTAACCCATTCAAGGTGTTTGATTTATTTTTCTAGAATAAAAATATCAAAGGCTCTTTTTGTTAGATTTGATAAGTCACGTGAGAGAGCTTAGTTTTCTATTTCATTCAGTCCCTCCTTGTCTCAATTGAAGAGATAAGCAGAAAATTAGTTATATAAATCACAAAACTTAAATGTATTTCCCATATAGAATATGGATACATGTGCTTGCAGGTATAATGACTACAACAATAAGCTAATCTATTTGTTTTTTATGATGATAACATTATGAAGTGAAGTCTTCATCTGAAGTGATGATCAAGTTTTTGTGCTTGGAAGATCAAGATATCAAAGCTAATTTTTGTAGGTCAATAGATAATGTCGAGAAGAGCTCAGTGGAATCCGTGATGTTTTCATTCAAGCAATATCTCTAACAATGACATTTATCAAGAAGCCTTATCAAATAGAAGATAAGTCAAGTCTCATATGAAGTGTTGTATGATTGTTGTATTAAGTAAGGGAACTTGGAACTTCAGAGTTGTGAAAGAGAGAAAATCTGAAAGCTCGCTTTGTCTGTGTCGAGTGGTCTATATCTGTAAAGGTATGAGAGTAGCTCTTGAAATACTAAGGAAATCACACAAACACTTTCAAATGGTCAGAAATATCATTAGCTTTGTTAAAAGTTGTCATACTTTTTTTTTGTGCTTAGCTAATGTATTAGGGACTCATTATAATCAATTAAGAGAATTTTTAGATGGCATAATCAATTATTTCATTAGGGTTAGTCAAATGTAACTTTTGTAATGCTCATAGTTGATTAGAGGAAGCCATAATCGATTAATGATGGGACCATTCAACATCATTCTTTTTTATCTTGGCTAATCGATTAGACCTAGCAATTAATCGGCTATCAACATTAAAAAGCCCATTGATTATTTCCATTTTTGTCCATACTTTTTCTTATAAGTTGAGAGTTCATTTCTCATTTCATTCACACTATAAAAAATGTATTTTGAATACTCTTACTCACTTTTCACACTTTTTTTCTCTCTCTTTATTTCTTTCTCACTTTTGCCTCAATGTTTTGAGAGTGAAATTCACCTATGAGGTGTTTGGTTATTGTTTTGGGGCTTTTTTGTAATATCTTTTGTGAGATTTTATTGTTTGGTTATGAGTTAAACAAAATTAAAAGTTATTGTTTGGTTTGTGAGTTATCCATAAGAATATCACGTTTGGTTCATGAGTTTCGCCTGGTATAAAAAGTCTTAGTGGGTTTATGATATTGTCCATCAAAATCTTAGTTTGGTTCATGAGTTACGCGTGGTATAAAAGCTCTTGTTTGGTTCGGGATTAGCCTTGTACAAAATCTCATGTTTGGCTTGGAGGATAGCCAGTCTAAAACTCCATGTTTTATTGTAAGAAGATTTATGGGCATAACCTGGTAAAAGCTCACACATATAGTGGAACTCTCAATAATAAATTCTAGGGGAGAGGACATATACCAAGTGTTTAGGCCAAACCTCTATAATTCTCTAGTGCAATCTTCTTATCGCACATCTCTTTATATTCATGCTATTTGTTTATTTTTATTGTACTTAAGTATGTTTTCAACTTTATTTTATTCTCTTTATTTATTCTGCTGCTTCTTCTTTGCAAATTTGTTTTAAACAATTGCATTTATCAAATATTTTTTAATTGAACATCATTTTTCATAGTGATCAATGTCAAAACTATAGTTAGTCTTTACATGAAACCTAACGCTTATTACTCAACTAACAAATTTTTTATATAGTTTCCAAGGTTTTTTTATTAAAATGTGGTACCCATGAGTATGTTGTTGAAATATTACAGGAACTTCCAAGATCACACCAGATTCATCACAAAAGAAGAAAATGCTTTGCGCACTTTGCTAAGCGAAAGGTAGCGAGAAGCAGTGAGGCAAACACACAATACTTTGCTAAGCGAGAAGTAGCAAGAGGTAGCAAAAAGAAACAAAACCAAAATTCACAAAGTTCGCTTGAAGCAAAAGTTAGCGAGAAGTAGCAAAGCAAACACTTCGCTAAGCGAGAAGTAGCGAGAGGTAGCGAAAAGAAATAGAACCAAAAATCACAAAGTAAGCTTGAAGCGAGAGTTAGTGAAGAACTTCATTTAGCGAGTCGTGATTCTCTAAATGAATTTAAGCGGTTTCACAAGTTCGTGTTCAAGAAGAGAAGGTTAGTTTCAATCTCTTTGAGGCCATGAAGCATTCTAAGGACAAGGGAGCATATTCCAAGGTTGATGCTACTGATGAAGTCATTATGGATGTACAAAATCAAGCACACATATCAGCTCCGTTAGAACGAGCCCTCACTGATGAACTCAATGTCCTCAACCTTGAGGAAGAAAAAGAAATTAAGAATTGCTTGAAAGAACTCGACGCAACAAGAGAAATTCCTTTGAAAGAAGCAAAAATTGAGGAGTTAAAAGAGGAATCAAAGCACGAGAACAACAAACTTGAAGTGAAAATGTTATCGACACACTTGAAGTATGTTTTTTCTTGAAAAATGGGGGTAACAAACCTATTATCACCAGTAACTCCTTGTCCAACCACGAAGAAAAGAAGCTCATTAAGGTTCTCAAGGAAAATTAAAAGGCAATAGGTTAGGTTCTATCAGATTTGAAAGGTATCAATCCATCGTACTACATGCACAAGATCGTGATGGAAGAAAAATTCAAAAGAGTCGCTCAACCTCAATGGTGTTTGAACCCAACAATGAAAGAAGTGGTACGAAAGTAGGTTGTAAAGTTATTGGAAACTGGCATGATATATCCCATCTCGAATAGGGCTTGGGTGAGTCTCGTCCAAGTAGTTCCAAAGAAAGGAGGAATGATTGTAATAATGAATGACAAGAATGAGATAATTCTAACAAGAACTGTGGCTGGATGGATGACGCGCACCCATTATTGAAGGCTTAATCAAGCAATAAGGAAAGATCATTTCCCGCTATCATTCATTGACCAAATGTTGGAGAGATTGTCAGGGCAACAATTCTATTGTTTCTTGGATGGATATTCAGGACACACTCAAATTACCGTTAATCTTGAAGATCATAAGAAAATGGCCTTCATTTGTCCTTTTGGCGTCTTTGCATACGTTATGTAATGCACCATCAACATTTTAATGTTGTATGCAAGCCTTTTTTTTACTTGATTAAAAAATGCATTGAGGTATTCATGGGTGATTTCTCCGTGTTCGGGGAATCATTTAAATTATATTTGAGCAACTTGGACACCGTACTGAAGTAGTATGTGGAAACAAATATGGTTCTGAATTGGGAGAAGTGTAATTTTATGGTTACATAAGGCAGCATACTTGGGCATAAGATCTCAGCTAGAGTAATTGAAGTGAAAAAAGCCAAAGTGGATGTGATCGAGAAGCTTCCCCCACCAACAATTGTCAAAGGACTTTGGAGCTTTCTTGGCCATGTTGGATTTTATCGGAGATTCATCAAACACTTCTCCGAAATTGCAAGGCCATTGAGAAATCTACTCAACAAAGATAGATTATTTACTTTTGATAATGATTGCTTACTTGCTTTTGAAAAATTTGAAAGAAAAACTGATCATTGCACCCATAATCACTGCACCAAATTGGACACTTGACTTTGAACTCATGTGTGATGCTAGTGATTATGCGGTTGGTGTTGTTCTAGGCTAGATAAATACAAATTTTTTCATATTATACACTATGCAAACAATGTTTTGAATGATGCACAAGTTAATTATGCAACTACGGAAAAGGAATTGCTTGCCATAGTGTATGCATTGGAAAAAAATTGGTCTTACCTCATAGGTTTAAAGATTGTTTGTTATACTGACCATGCAGCGATCAAATATTTGATCACCAAAGCGGATTCCAAGCCTAGAATAATTAGATGGATGCTTCTGCTACAAGAATTCGACCTAGAAATACGAGACAAGAAAGGAACGGAAAACTTAGTAGCAGATCATCTATCAAGGCTGATAAATCTTAAAGTCACCAAGCAAGAACGAGGAGTCCTTAAAGAATTTATAGACGAGAAGTTGATTATGATTCAAGAAATACCATGGTTTGTAGATCTCGCAAACTATAAGGTAACTGGTATGATTCCTGAGGATTTCAACTGGCAACAAAATAAAAAGTTCCTACGTGATGCTACTTATTATGTTTGGGATGACCCGTACTTGTTTAAAATAGGAGTTGGTGATTTGTTGAGAAGGTGTGTGACTAAGGAATAAGCCAGGAATATCATATGGAATTACCATAATTCCCCTTATGGCGGTCATCACAACGGGGAAAGAACAACTGCAAAAGTCTTACAAGCAGGATTCTATTGCCCCTAATTATTCAAAGACAGATATGACCATGTTAAGAGTTGCGACAATTGCCAAAGGGCTGGAGGAATATCCAAGAAAAACGAAATGCCTTTACAAAACATGTTAGAAGTAAAGATTTTTTTCGTTGGGGTATTGATTTCGTTGGACCATTTCCTTCATTATATTCAAATGAGTACATCTTGGTGGCGGTAGATTACGTGTTAAAATGGGTGGAAGAAATAGCATCGCAAAAAACGGGTAGCAAAACAGTGATAAAAATCTTGAAGAAAAACATTTTCACGCGTTTTGGAACACCAAGAGTTTTAATCAATGATGGTGGGTCACATTTCTATAATGCTCAGCTAGCAAGAGCCCTTGAGCACTATGGTGTCAAGCACAGGGTTGTGACACTGTATCATCCTCAAACCAACAGGAAGTCAGAAGTTTCCAATCGTGAAGTTAAGAGGATCTTGGAAAAAATAGTGTCAACATCAAGAAAAGATTTGTCATTAAAACTGGATAAAGCACTTTGGTCCTACCTTACAACATACAAGTCACCAATAGGCTCCACGCCTTTTCAAACGGTGTACGAAAATGCTTTCCACCTACCTGTGGAATTAGAACACAAGGCTTTTTGTAGGCATTAAAACTTCTGAATTTTGATAAAAACCAAGTCGGGGTGAAAACAAAGGTGAAGTTGAATGAACTTGATGAATTGAGGTTGCAAGCATATGAGTCCTCAAGACTTTACGAAGAAACAATTAAAAGGTATCATGACAACAAGATCCTTCCCAAGGAATTCAAGGCTGGACAAATGGTTTTTCTATTTAATTCTCGATTGAGGTTGTTTTCGAGAAAGTTGAAGTCAAAGTGGTCCGGACCATTTAGAATCAAATAGGTAAAACCCTTTGGGGCACTTGAGTTGGAGAATCCTATATCTCAAGCAACATGGACATTTAATGGCCAAAGTGTGAAAGTTTATTTAGGTGGTGACATTGACAGGCTCACCAAAATTATTCCCTTGCACGAACCATGAAAAACAAAGACAGACGTCGAGTTAAAAAAGTTAAACAAGCATTTATTGGGAGGCAACCCAACTTTGTAAGTTTTCTTTAAGATTTTTATTTTTTTGTATCAATTGTGGGAAGCTAAACGGCATAATTGCAGTAGGGATCAATTCTGCAGAAAACTGGATTTTCCTTAGTTTGTTAAGTAAACTTTATCTTACTCACCGAAAATTTTGTACGCAAGTTCGCTAAGCGGGTCAATTACAGTGAAACATGCATTTATGCCCATTAATTGCACCCCAACCACTCAGCTACCAACCTCTTTACTTCGTTTTCTGCACTCATAATTCATTGTGCATTGATATCTTTCTTTCTCAAAACCCTAACTTTTCTCATCTGTCACAAATTCACTTCCTTACTCATTGCATTGAAAATTTTACTTTCTCTCAACTCGCTGCACTCAGGTATGTTATGTTAATATGCATAAATCTTCTTCCAACTGCATATATCTTGCTATATTATTATAATTTCAATTTGTCAAAATATGTGATTCTTTTTTTCATCATTTGGGGTTTGTTCATAACTTGGGATTTCCCTTGTTCACAACTTTGGATTTTTTTTATCTAGGGCAGATTTAAGAATTTTTTTCAAGCCTTGGATTTGTTTTAATCTAGGTTAAAATAGATATGTATTTGTTGAACAATCAAAAGAAGTGATAATATTCTCTCAGAATTCAGTTTCAATAGTCGTGCTAGTTCGCTAAGTGAACCAAATTCGCTAAGCAAACCCATGTTCATTACTCTTTGTTAAGCGAACCTAGCAGGCTACATAATTTTTAGTTGATTTAAAAGACCATTATTTTTGTGTTCATGATTGCGACATGGCTGCCAAGAAGAATCTTGTTTCTAAAAAGCAGAAAATATTTTTTCTCTAATAAGAATCCATTTGTAGTTCCTCTCTCTTCATCCACCTCTGACTCTTAATCTAACTCTAAAACTAGTACATATTTTCTACACAGTAAATAGTTTAGAACCCAATCTGATGAAGAATTTCTTATGACCAATATCTCTAAAAATAACCCTTCAACACCTTATTTTGATGAAGATTTAACTAATATAGAATCAAAAGTTGTTGAAAGTCTACGCTTTATGAGGCAGGCTATCAAAAATTGTGCCAACCCTGTTGAAAGTGATGCATTATCGGATCAATACAGGGACTGGTCAATTTACTACTCCAAATTTCTCAAAGATATTCTTATGAGGTAGTACCTAGAAACTTCTCTGCCAGATTCTCTAAAGTGATGAGTCCAATTCTGGAAATTAAGAAGTACGTTGATGTGTCCTTAGAAAGATCTAAGATTTTGGTGCTACTAGCACCAGAGCCAGTTCTAACTCAAGGAGAATCTGAGTCAGCTGCTCGGACTGAAGCCGGAACACCTTTTGAACAAAACTTAGCTTTTCAACATTAAGTTAGAGCAACTTCTGGGGTTGCTACTTTTGAACCCCCTACTTCTTTAATAGTTCCCTCTGTAATTATGAAGACCTTGAAAGAGCTAAAGAAGTAAAACAAGAAAGTCGTGACCAACCTGGATCTTCAGAATGAGACAAACTCTCAAATTCAAAATATGTTGTATGCCATCCTTTCTAGACTCCCACCCCATCCTGAATCTTGTTTTAAGTTTTTTTACTCTGATTGTTGGTTACTTTGTCTTTCAATATATAAAAAGTTTAATTTCGTTTTTATCTTGTTCTTTTTTATTGATGACAAGGGGGGGAACAAATATGATTTTGATATATCTTTATCCCATAATAAAATTCAAACATGTTATACTCTTATGCCTTCATTTTTTAGATCTATTAGTTAGGATATCAAATTTGTGTTTTTAAGTTTATCAATCATGCAATCAGATTTCTTATTGATAATAACCAAGCACTGAAACACTTATAATAACCAGGTGATTGCTTATTATCATTATGCTCTTTTTTTTTGGAATATCAAAAAAATTCTAGTATCAATCTCAGGGGGAGCTTACAAACCTCACTCTGTAGAAGCTGAGAATAATTTTGATTATGTAAAACTCAGGGGGAGCTTACAAACCTAACTCTAATGTTTTGAAATTTTGATTATCCAAGTAAAACTTGTTCTTCAAAATGTGTGGATTTGTCATCATCAAAAAGGGTGATATTGTTGGAACAAGGTTGGTTTGGCAACTGTCCTTGCGTTTTGATGATAACAAAGCATAATATGTATATAAAACAATTTTGTACTCTAATTATTTTCTAAGTACACGAATCAAAGAAAACCAATTCTGAATCTGAAGAAGTCAACTTTGGACGAAAAAGACTCTGAACTGTAGACGCACTATGAACCAAAGGAAGAAACAAAGGCGTGTTTTAAATGAAAGTTAAGCATCTAGATTATAAAGTCAACACTTCTACAAGAATCTATCCAGGATGACTATGATAAAGAATCTGATATTTTAAGCCTATGAAGTTTCATGACTCTAAACTCTATAGACTCTGAAGTCTCATTTTTACCATACTCTTAAGACATGCTTTGAACTTTATTCAAGCTTCATCAACTTATATACAAAACCTTTGACTAGAAGTTCATGACTGAAAGAAGAATATGTGGCAAGAGTACAATCAGTACAAAATCATATATATTTTCCACTATCTGAAAAATCAGAAAAAAGGATTGTATTATTGTAACAACATGGTTCGTCTCGTCCCATCCTCTCACCCACTTTATGTTGTAAGCGCCACTCTACAGTTGTATAATTAAGCACCTTCGTACATTTGTGATATTGAGGATATTCCAATTCCACCCTCCAACTCATCTATTCATCATCTATATAAAGAGGTCTTGGAAGTTTGGAAAACAAAATTGAAGAGAAAGAAAAAAGAAGTGTTTCACGCTAAGAAAATTATCACGTTCATACTCTTAAAACATTTTATGGATTACATCTCTTAAGTGTAATCTCTATTCTTAATTTTTGTATCTGCTTATTTTAGAAGCAACTTTGTAAACACAATTTTATATTCTTAACCTTTGTAAACACAAAGTCTTAGACATGGTGTCTTTGAGTTTGTAATCAAGTCTTTGATTAGTCGATTAAGTCCTTATTGAGAAGGTAAAATCACTTTGGCGGGTGGACTAGACATAACTTAGTTAATAGCGAATCAGGATAAAAATATTTGTGTCTTTTATCTTTGTTGAATCTTTAATTTTTGTGTTCTTGGGTAGCAAAAATGTTATAATTTAGAAACTCAATTCAAACCCCAATTTCTTGTGTTTATTGAACCTTTAGATATGACATGAAGACCTTGTTTTTATCCATGTGATACTTTTAAACAATCCTTGGTGATTGCACATAGCCTTCTCGATTGTCTTGTTGAATTGACATTGGCTTCATCTTGTTTGGGAGTTGAATTGGCATTATTCAACTCTTGATTGAAGTAATTTTCTAGTATAAATCTAGGTTCTTTGTGTAGTCTCACCAAAGTTAGAATCATATAAATGAAATTTAACCATTTGAAATGAGCAGTGATATTGTTAACAAAAGTGGGATTTCCATTTGTTAAATGTTGAGGAACATATTATACGTGATCAAAGTATGCAATTTTTATCATATAAGTGTGATTATAGTGATTGTTTTGCATATATGTATGTGTAATATATGCTCATAGTGTCACACATACATGGTTGTGGTGTAGATTATTGGGGAGTGTTCACCTACACTATTGTCACACCTTAAACTTTATCCACTATTTCATCTGATCTTTCTATTGTAGGTCAGTTGTTTATGTCACTTAATTATGTCTGGGTAAGTTGACTTTGTATGAGACATTTGTCTTTATCTGAGGCATGTGTTTTTGAATGTGTACTTTACATTTGTCTGAGCATTTAAGACCTTGCTATTTATGTTGATTTCACTGTGTATTTTGATCATTAGTATTTTGTCCAGACATGTTACATGTGTATGCACCATGTTATAGACTACGTGTTTTTCATGTGTTTATGTCATTTAGACATTGTTGTATGTCTCAGTACCACTCTTAATACTTAGAATATGGTGATTCTATATAATATCGTTTTTGGGGTGTTACAAGTAAGATCATCTGAAACTTCGAGACCATAAGGCATGGATAAACGCCTTCATTGGGCTCTTCCTGAAGGTCCGAAGATAAGTCTATCGTTAAAACACTTTGGCATATACGATCCCTTGTGCTTGAGGGACTGGTTAGTGGTATAATTGTGAGAGACCTTGGGGAGGGGCAAGCTGCATTTTGCTCAGTCATCCTAGATGCTCCTTTTGTTAGTTCGAGCTCCCTTTGTTTGGTTCGACCGCATCTTGCATGGATTTATCGCCCGTATTTCCTATTCCTCCATCCATAATGCGCAATCGTGTGTAGAAGCGCATATATCGGGTCAACAATCGTGAGACTTAACTACACCTCCTGAATTTTAAGAAATGAACCACCATTCTTGGGGAGGTTGCTATATCCTTGGGAGACTTGGTTCACTCGGATCAAATCCTTATGAACTATAAATACGATAGTGTCACAATACTAAAGGGAACTAACGAATAACACAGAGAAATACAGATACACAGTAGATTCTCATCTCACATGAATTATATCTCAATCCCCTAACAACCTTAAAGTCTCTAATAGCCCTCATCCATTAGGGGTTGTTAAATATTTATACTTTTAGTGTGTATAGACATCAAATGTAGGCATGGCAATAGGGAAAGGCGGAGATTGTTTTGCCTTTCCCATACCCAAACTCGAATCCCAGTTAAATATTCACTTCCCGCCCCAAACCTAAACGGGAATAAATAATTAAAACCAAAATTTATCCCAAGGTATCTCCACATCCGTCTCATCTCCGCATCAGAATCAATTTTTAAATTGAAATAATCATTTTCCTTAAACTAATAATTTATCTCAAACTCTAACAAACATTAAAAATAATAAATTAAATAATCACAAAAAATTTCTGAAATACATTTAAAAAAATTTAAATAATAAAATACAAATTAAAATATCAATGTACAAACAAAATAATTAATATTTTAAATTATTAAAATAAAATATTTGGTTCGAAGTGATTATTAATATCCCTATTATCCATCTTTTAAATTGAAAAAAATACAAACTCAAACTCAAATCCAATCAAAATAAATTTTCTTTTTCAAATTCATAGTAGTTGGAATTTTGTTATCGTGTACTTAATATAATTAATTTCCCTTTATTATTAAAAAATATTAAATTGAAAAATGGAGAATTTTTTACTCAAATCTCCCACATTTAAAAAAAAATCCTCAAATAACCCACTTTTCAAATAATTTCTCAAACTACCTCAGTTTCAAAAAAAAAACGTTAAGGCGTAGGTGCCATATCAATTGACGTCTACCCTTAATTTTTAAGAGGGGGTGCCAATTGAATTGGCTACAACACATGGTGTTGCCCATCCAATTGGTGCCCATGTGTATATAGTGAGAGGAGGCGCCAATTGGCCTGGCGCCTCCGTGTATTGTGTAATTTTTTTTGTATAAATAAATGTGTTGGGTGGTTTATTTCTCCACATCTCTTTTCATTACATTGCAAACATGTTTCGTCTTCGCTGCCGCTATGGAAAAGTGATTTATTCGAGAGATAAGTCTCCGATGAAGATGATGTTTTGGAACATCTGTCGTTTCGAGCAACTAAAGAGGGAGTTCGTCCGTTGGTTAGATGGAAACATTTCTGAAGGTGAAAATTAGAAGTATTGAGAGACTCGATGGCGTACGTGGTTGGATGCGAGTAAAAAATGATAAGGATGCTAGGGAAGTGATGTTTGGACCAGATGACATCAGTTTGATTGTTGTAATCAGTTAGAAATGTTGTTTTTAAATGTTATGGTTAAGTATTTTCATCTGCTTTGATATTTGTTATTTGTGTTGTTTATTTAAACTTGTTTGGTTTCAAGTGTGCTTAAGTTGGAGTGATGTTTGTTGTTAACCTTGTTGTAACAAAAAGTTATTAATATATCAAAATCAAATGTTACAAAATTTGAAAGGAGGTACTAAATTATGATGCAGAGGTTACTCCTAGATTGGGACACTTTTTCTTATTGTGTCCGGTTTGACGACATATACTACATAATCTTATCATTTTATCAGTCGTATTCATTTATGTTCTAATACACATGATGTTTGACCGTCCTTTTTTCTTTCTTCGCATCTCATCGTTGTGCCAAACTATTTCTTTGCACACAAAGACACATCTATATTTTCTGGATGTGTTGTTTTGCTCTAAGCATGGGGTTGGTGCAGACTACCGTCCCTAGCGCCCGTCAACCATAACCCATTCACATTCCCGTACGCACAAAAGTAAGTTCTTAACAATTGACTATATTTACTTACTTTACCAATTATTATCTCTAAATAATACATTTACTTTTATGGTGCAGATGGTTGGCACGTGGTATGAGTTACAACAGATGTCCTAGACACTGTATATCCAGTATCGCAATCTCTTGGATCACCTTCGACCAACAGATGTATTGTCATTAACCTAATTAATTCGTAATAATTTGTTAATTTCTTTTAACAAATTTATAATCTAATATATGTTCACATTTCAGTTCATTTGGCGTCCATACCTAAACTTGCATCATGACCATGAAATCAACGAACAAGACGCGGCCGTTTGGACTGCATGCACACCGATCATAAGATTCACCACTGTGGAGATGCACCATAGTGATTGTGTTAAATTGCAGCTCAGTATGCTTCAACACATCTCAGATCCCCCGATAAACCTCGGGGAATGACATCTACGAAAAGTTAAACTTTAGCCATTGGCAAAGCTTCACTAGGTCTGAGTGTCGAAAATGGAAGCACCGACAAGACCATGTCTTAACTGACGATGTGATGCCAACCGAAGAAAAACCAACTCGTAATTATATGGCTTGGTATAGATCGATTGGATTTGAGTTCCTCGCCGAGGATATGTACCTATATGACCCACGTCAAGTAACTTACACACAAGAAGGTTCAACATCTAACCCCTAACAACATTGTCAGACCGGTTACTCACAACCCCATATCCATCAAAATTTCTGGTCCACAAACACACATACCTACGACCCTAACATGTCCAACACCCAACCGCAATACCTAGAGCATACCCCGTACCACCACCAACAAGTAGATCATCATCAAGACACCCAACATCGTTATGCATCCAACATATCACCCTGCCATAGTCGCCTTAGCCAAAACACTCAGCGATCATTTAACACCAATTGTCCCTCCTCCTATATAACCAAGAAGCTCAAACATCATAAAATCAAAACATGCAACAATCATATGGCTACCAAACACCACAACAATCATTTCAACATTTCCTCGACGCATCATTCACACCAATGTCGCCCTTCAATCGTCCTGGTTGCCCTCCAATAACTCAAACACAACCCAACTACTCTGGCATGGGTCACGAACTCAGCTATGGCGGTAGTGCTTCATTGCATACACAGAACTACGTGAATTTTCTGAATATCTTAGGTAATCTCCTGCAGATGGTGGTGATGTTCTTGGGCTCTCAAATACTCGAACATTTAGGTGAATCATCAACGTGGGTTAGGGTCACACGTTCGGGTAGCTAGGGGATGTGGGACCAGGGGTCGGTTAGGTCATCCCGGTCAACGACATTAGCCTTTTTGGTTAACGTATGTAAACGCATATTAATATTAATATCAATTTGTCTGATTTCGACTCTTATCTAAAATGTACATTGCTTTTCAAAAAAAAATTACGAAACATACATAGACGTCAGACCAATTGACACATCCTTTGTAACTTAACACACAGAGGTCAATTGGATTGACAACACTATATGCACTAGTCAATCCAATTGACACCATCTCTCTAAGTTAAAGAACAGACCGCCTCTTCAAAGTGGGATACTTTAAAAAATAATCTAAAAAATAAGTTATTTTGAAATATAAAAAAAAAATTATTTGGATAAAAAATTCAAAAAGGGGATACTAGTATATTAATATTCTCTATAAAAAAAAGGATAAACAAAAAAATAAAATCCACCTTTAATTTTGACAAGCCATGTTTGAAACTCAATAAAGCAAAGGAGGACATATGGCCGGCGTCCGGCAGGGCGGCGTAGTCCAATTAAAGACTAACAATCGTCATCGTCAACACCTGAACAGTGTTCAGTACTACTACACAAAGTGACAACACAGTAAAAAGGTTTGGAAATTGGAAATTAGCTCCATAGCTAGATTTGGATGGTACATAAAGAATCAATTTCTCATTTACTTTTTTGAGACAGAAAAAAAGAATACAGAGCCAGGTGACGGTGATTCTTTTTAGTGGGTCCTCCCCTTCTCTGTCTGTATACGTAAACGGAGATCTTGGGTTACAGAAATACTGTACGAATTATTCATTCACTGCTGTCACCTTTTCTTCCATGACGCTCCACCGTATGATATGTGATCCGTTTAGTTTTCTGAGCTCCATTATTTTATTGCTAGGCTTGGTCTTCTTTGAACATAAATCTTCAATTTTGTTTTTTACTCCAAAATATCTTTATTCTTTGTTTATAATAATAACTCAAAATAATCGAGCGATTCATATCATATATCTTCATTTGGCCTCATAATTCATGTCACATATTTATATGGCGGTAGATCCTAAAGTTTTATGAATGGTAGATCCTAAAATTGCATGCATATATTGTTTTCACTATCAGAATAAAGTATAATTATAAAGATAATCTTTATTATTGAGTCTGTCTTTTATGACTAATTACTAAATTAATCCAACTCGTTCACTTAGTTTGACCACATAATAACAATCAAATCCGGGGCTGTAATAATAAATAAGCTCATAATTGTTCATAATTGTTGTTATTTCCTCCATTTTACAATAAATTATTTGATTATTTCATACGGATTAAGAAAAATGAATAAATGAAAGAAAGAATATTATTTTTATTAAATTATCTTTATCATATATTAGAAATGATGAAAATAATATTAATTAAAAAGCAAAATTAAAAAAATGTATTAGAAATTAAAATTAATCATTTATTTTTAAACACACTTTTATTTTAAATGAGTCAGTTATTGTGAGAATGAGGGAGTAGAATATAAAAATGTGTCATGAAACTATAATATAAAAATGTGTCATGAAACTATAAAAAGTTTCACATCACCAAAACTTTCAACCATAAAATCTCTAAACGTGTATTGTAATATAAAAATTAGAAAAGAAAAAAAATCAGACTCAAAATCACGGATTGAAAAATAATACAAAGAAGTTTACATGACACTTTCCTTTTACCCATAAAGAATTTCATGATGGCCTCGCATTCAAAGATTAAATACAAAATCAAAGTAGGTGCTTGGTTGGAAGTTGTAAGTCTTCTAACACACCTTTACAACTCAACGTGATTCAACACTGATCTGTTTGGAATATTTTTAGAAATCAATTCTAATGTCCAAACTTGATTCCAATTGAAGCAAACAATTGATCCTACTAGTGCGAGTTGGTTTCTTCAACAACTACCCTTATTGCTTTGTCTTGATTTATTTGACTAAAAATATTTTTTTAACACATGAACCATTTTTTTGTAAGTAAGAAATGTTATTTTTAGGAGAATAAATGTTGTGACTAAGTACCAAACATTATTATGCTATATTTTTTTCTTTTCATAGGTTACTCCACCAAAGATTATCCTATATAATCCGTGTATACCAGATTGTTCAAAGGAGGAAAAAAAATCTATCACAAGAAAAAAATGTAGTACAAAATAAATAGGCAAACTACTTTTTCACCATAACAATTATTATTGTATAATTGAAAATTAACAGCGGAATATATGTCATGCAAAATATAATTCATCCATTAACTTTGATAAATCCTGAACTTATCATGTTGCCTTGCCTCTAAGTTGGAGAGGCGACAAAAACTATTCAACATGTTTCTCAAGTTTGCCCCTCAAGGAGCTCTTATTGTAAGCCAATGTCAGCAGCACCCAAGCTCTTCCCAATCATACAAATACGAAGTTTAAGAAAACATCCTTAATTGCTATTATCAGGAACAACCTGAGAGAAATGAAGATAAATTCCCTGGTCATTTCATGGTGAACATAATCTGCCAAAATCTCTTCGATCCCTGCATTTATGTGCCAGAATACGAAGAAATTTGCCGCGAGCAGTGAATAGGCGTTTGGGTATACTAAGAGAAGAGGAACAGCTGCAGTAATTTTTAGGAGCTGCTCTCTCTTTGTCTTTAGGCCTTGATTCCTCAATCCACTGTTTCGCTCCTTCCTATAAATGACAACCAATGGTTAAGAATAAGTGGGAACTACCGAACATCCAAACCACATCTACTAAATGCCAGATCTGATCAAAAAGGGAAATTCATGGAATTCACAAGTGTCACGGTGTTTCTCTTTCTGTCAACAAATTCAAGAAATAAGACCCAAACCGATGCTCCTTTTGGCATTGCATAACAAAACCAAATATTAAGATAAGCACAGAAAGTGAAGCATCTGTAAATATGGATACCATACATCAAAGCTAATTGCCAAGGGATAAAAATAAAAACACCAGCAAGGAAGGACTAAAACAGGCTTATTATCAAATAAATAGTAGGAAAAGACAAATCTGATCCAAAAACATAAAGTTGACTTCCATTGGATGTATGTATCACAACAACCTATATGCTAACAAACATTCATGTTGAAGGTAACACAAATTCTATTGCAACACCTAGCTACATAATATTAACCAATGGTAGGACACAATCAAGGAATATCCATCAACATGACCACAAAAACTCACTGAAAGAGTGCCCATGCCGCAATGGTCATCAATCCTCATCAACCCCCATGATAAATTTTAAAACCATATATAAAGGAATAAGGAATTCAATAAAGCTGTATATCCTATGCTGAGAGCAACCCTATATGCTGTAAGTTTTAAATTGATCCAGAGCATAATTTAATCCAGAAAAGCCAACCCATGTCTCCCCTGTCACTTATGAGAAAAGTTATTACGATAACTAGCCAGCACGAGTACAATAATTAAATTTCAGCTTCATAGATTCAGTTGGTAAGAGAACTTTAAGATGGATGTGTATCAGCATATGCAAAATTTCTATTTGGCGGTGTTCCAACAACTTCTGATCACAAGGACGATACTGCTATTTATTACAATTCTTAAAGTGATCATTCAAAAGCAGTTTCTTCTGGCGGCCACGTTTATAATTTTCTCTATACCCAAAGATGGGAGTGCAGTTAAATAATATTGCTAATAGTGACAGGTAATTCAAGTTTAAACTCTACCAGACTCGTACAGGACTGATTAGAGAAGATTTTACCTTTGCATCATCGAGATAAATGGATTTATCTATTTATCATGTGATGAAGATGACATTTATTTATCTTATGAAGATAGTGGAGGTCTGTGTTCGGATGAGTTAAAGGTATGGGTGATCAACGGAATGATGAAAGTGATGAAAATAATCTTGGGTTTATAATCAGCAAAAAAATCCATGAAGAGTTTCATGACTATGATGGAAACTTAGTAAGTACAAAAAAGCTTCTTCTCAACAAGTGTTGAGGCTAACATTACTCTTTAGGGGGCAAATACCTGTAAGGAAAATTAAGTCTTCAAGGAGGTCATTCTATTTATGCTGGATTGGAAAGGGAGATCTGCCATGCTTAGATGTGGAATAGCTGATACATTTTGGATAAAGTGAAAGGAATCAATTTGGATGAAGAAGTTATTTCTATTACGCCTTTAGGCACTGCAAGGTATTTGTTGACCCACAATTACTTCTCAATTCAATGGGGATAAAGTTGGTTAATCTGTTAGGTAAGGAGGTGGAGGTGGAGGTGGAGGTGAAGGTGGTCTATTTAAGGTGGTACAGGAACTTCAAGGATTAACAACAACAGTAAATAATAGAAGGAATTAAGGAAAGGGAGTATTATGTGGTGCTTATTTTGGCATAGTCTATCACTTTCAGTGCAGGTATTCTATGGAGGGGGTTCCTTAGGAGAATTTTAGGGCAGTTGTGGGTGGTTCAATTTTGCATTTTCTCCTTGGGTTGTTGTGTTGAGGTTTACAACGAGTTTGTACCTAATATTATTATCACTTTTATTTTGGAGGATACCTTGTCCTCTCTTGTATTTTCCCCTTCCTATCTAATAATATATCTATATTTATAATATAAATGACAGAAATCATGCACAGTCAAACTTTCAAAATTATAGCTGACATGGCTCCTAAAGAATGCTAACAGAATCAACACAATAATCCAACCCATCAGTGCGATAGTGTGATGCAGAAAAAAACGATAACCAGTTTTACAATCAAATACTTGTCATATTACACCAACTAACCTTTTGATGTCATCTTCTGTGGTAGCGGCAACTGTGGCATAACCAGCTACGGTGTGAGGTGGAACCTGCAAGTCATTGTTTCACATAAATAAACAAAACATGAGCATTTACCCTTACCAGCACCAGACCAAATATATAGTGAATAACATTCAGCTCCTAAACACAGTGTAGGTCATTAAAATGGATAATTACTTAACCAAAGCATACAATATAACTATTTGAGATGCTCAATGAATCTGCTTCAGTGAGAAATTATTTTCTATCGTTTGTGTTATCTCAATGCAAATCAAGCAGGTTGAACAGCTCGACAGATGCATCCCAATAAAATTGATGCGCCAGTAAATGTACAAATAGATCAATAAGAAAACCTCTGCGTTAATTTGTTAGTATTATCCAAGGAAATTGGTATTAGTGTTATGTACTACATTAAGTTCTCATGCTTCAATGTGTTTCTCATAAATAGGAATAGAAAAAAAAGTTCTACAATTGCTTATGAAACCAAGGGCAGATGAAGTACAATATCAAGGGACGCCATATTGTGAATAGTGGAGACAAGGAGTTGGTTTTAAGTATAATGATGTATATTAAAGAGGCCCCCACAAACTCCCAATATGATTATACCTAAACATAATGGCTAAAAAGCTTCTCCTTCACTAAAAAGTTAAAACTTAATGCCACATGAGATGAAAGCCTGCAGAAATAACAGTTCCTTTGAATGACAGAAATAATCTGTTAACACTTGATGTGGGACTGAAACCATGAGAACTGATTTGGTTTCCATCAAATGTGATTTTAGCAAGACTACATATGTTTGATCGGAATCGAGTAAAATTTATTTTTCCTTCAAACCTTGGTTTGACTATGAGTCATATCGTGCTGGATTTAAAAGTTTCCACTGTTTTACATCAATCTAGTTTTCAAAATTCAAAGTAAAAACATCCAAACATGAATCACTTCCCTTCAAATTCAATATCAACCAAATTAGTTAATCAAACTCAATTTAATTCAGAATCATGCTTGACAAAGCTCGTCCAAATAAACCCTTAATATCCACCCTACTAATTCTCTTATCCTTGTTAAAGGCAGTTTAGTATATACACATGCACCTAGAACAGAACATTCTACTTGAAGTACTAATCAGACACCTATCACTATAATAAATAGATGGCAAAATATAAGATGCAACAGTAATAAAATTCAATAAGACGTCTGTTAAGTACTAGCATTGTGCATGTATATAAGAATGGAGGGTTAATAGAGAAAATTGAGTAAACCTTGATAGCAGCTTTTCCTGTTCCTTCATGAGAGTTATATAGCTTAAGAACCTAATACAGTTCAGATAACCAAACACGAAATTAGATTAAGACAATAAGCTTCAATTAAAACATTATTTCACATTCAATTTATGAAATACTTAGTAATCACCTCGTAAGCGCGTCCTGAAAGCAGCCATATAGATTCAATCAACATCCACCGTAACAAAAATCCAAATTAAAACTGTTAGCAACTAAAAATATAGCGAATCGAGTAGTTGCAGCAAAACAGAATAACAAAAAAAACGTCAAAAGCTACCTCGATTTTCAAAGAGATTTCCAACTCTAACCTGCAACACGAGTAGAACAGTCTCAAATTATGATTGAAGCATGCAATCACAGTGTAACGGTTACAAAATTGCGAATATCTTAGACAACGTAACAAGCAATCATATCGGAATCTGAGAAATGATTTAGACTTACATCAGATCCGGAGAAAGTCAATCCGCGGGTTTGAGAGGCGAACCATGGAGCGGTGAGGAGGTTGTTAAGAGCGGAGGTGGTGTCGTTGGTGGCGGCGGAGATCGGAGGTGACGGCGGGGAAGGGGAGGAAGAGGTAGTTGATGCGTGGGCGATGAGGTTTGATGAGATTCTCCAGTGAGGCTTCGAAGCATCGGAGAGCCTCTTACCCAGCCTGAGTGACAAGGATTGCATTTTCGTTTCTCTGAGAAATTAATCCAAGCAAGTTTACTCAGACAAACGTTCTTCCGCAACGAAGATGATGAAGCCCAGAAACTAGGGAGTTCTTGAGATGCAGAAAATTTATGGGAAATTAGTGACCTAAGACACGTGTGAGATGAATTAATAAACTAATACTGATAGTTTTTAGATTAGTTTAATAAGATAACTAGTGTGTTATCTGATGCATCGCACTAGCCAAATGTTTAGAAATAGATTTTATAAAAAAAACATAAAAGAATTTAATTAAAATATACATTAAAAAATAAAGAATTTAATTAAAATACATACAAAAAAAAATAGTCATCTAATGATAGATTTTGAATCTTATAGAGGGTTTGACTTTTATATTAACCATATAAAATAATATAAATAAATGCTCTCACCATTCATTTTTAAGTGTCATTTTTTTTTACTTATTACACGTAATAAAAAAACTAATTATTATTGTCACTTTTCAAACAATAATTTTTCTTTTATCTATAATATCCTTAAGTATTTATTATATTTATTTTACTTTTTTCTATATAATAATTATGTAGGGATAATTTTGATAAAAGTGCAATTAATAATACCTAAAACTTTACAAATAACAATTAAAATAATTTTATTTTTTTTGTGAAGAAAATGACACTTATAAAGGAACGGAGAAAACAGTGATAAATTTATCATAGAAAACTTTTTATATTAATAATACATAATAATCAATCTCTAATATAAAAATAAACTAATTAAATACTACTCCGAAATGTAATATATTAAAGTTAAACTAATTATAAATAAAGAAATTAATTGTTATATGCTATATGGGTAAAAAGTTTTATAATATCAATGAAATTACAATTATTTATTTGTATTATTTTTGAAGTGTTTAAAATAAAAAACAAAATTTTAAAATAAATCATTGGTTGTGATTAATTGATAGTTGATCCGCTGTCACACACGGGTCAAAAATAAGTAATAAAATATAGTAAACGGGAAACGACACCTCGAGTATCGTATCGCAAGGATTCTTGTATTATTCTTAACCTAATGAAATCGATTTAAGGGGGGTTTATGTTTTAGTAGTCGATTTAGAAAACAAAGCAAAAAAACTGATTAAAATAAGCGATTATAAAATAAGGCAATCTACTGTTTTCGGTTTCCGACTAATCATTGGTTTTTACCTACCAATTTCCTAAGCGGCTTCGATCTCTATTCGATTCAAATTTGATTGACAAGCGCAATAGATATATGACAGATTTATATTCCTATAATCTGAATTAAGCAAACGGATAAATACATTCGTGAATTAAGCAAACACGATTTACAAACGCAATTTAACGACAAAGCGACGAAAACGGCGATTAATAGTTAGGAATGCAATCATACGAATTTAATCAAAACCATTCCACAAAATACAGATTAAGCAAATGAAATTTCATAGAATAAAATTGAAAGAGAACGAAATTAAATTGATAGAATAAAAACCTCAAAGCCTTGGAAATTCGGTTACAACAGATTGACTCTAGGAGATTAGTTCCTCTTCATGATCGCACAAAAGCAAAAAGTTATCGTGAATAATCTGTATTTGCTACAGTATCGCGGCTGCCCTTTTAAACAGAATAAGGATTTCACTAATAATTCAAATTGGATTGGAAAACCTAAATTCGCCCCAACAAATGGCCCAAAAGAAAATATTTCCTAAAGTACGAAACTTCAACAAATTATTTGAGATGTCTTCACTCCGAATCAGCTTTTGGCTTCAACATAAAAGTTATAGGCTTTTCTCTTAGCTTTCCAACGCATGTCAGAACTTGCAAAACGGAATCCTGTAGCTCAAGTTATGATCCGAACAGTGGACATGTATCAAATAACCGCTAAAACTGGAAATAGCAAACGAGAATAGATTAAAGGCAACCATGAACTTAAATCTAAAAACTTAATAAAATAGTAAAATAAGCAAAATAAACTAGATAAATGCCCAAGTACAATTATAGAAGAATGTGCATCAAAATGCACTGATCAAATTCCCCCACACTTGAACTTTTGCACTCCGAGCAAAATTACAATTTCAAAACAAAAGGAAAGAAACCAGAGCATGCACTTCCAAAAGTTTTCAAGATACAAGGTATAAGCATAATTCTAAGTCTAAGCTTCAAGAATATGGTGTTAGTAAGCAACTTTTTGTGACATTCAAAGCAGATAGAAAAATAGATTATCAAAAAGTACATCAACAGCAGTAAGATCCTCACAAGATATAATTCACCCAACTCTCAAATGTTTAGATTAATTGTTTACACTCAAAGCACAACATGAAAATTAGTACTACCATAAGCTTGAAAAGACTATAACATCCACAATTGAAATACATGCACACAAAGATCAAAAAGACTTTTATTTGGTTGTAACGTGACCAAGGTAAGGGTGAGATAAATCTTAAGGGGTGCTAGGCTAAAATTCAAAGAGATAAAAGAGACTTGAAAGAAACTGTGGGAGTTGAATTTATAAAATATTTCATTCACTTGAACAACTTTATAGCAATTGTTTTCTCTTCTCCTTCCTCTTTTTATTCAATTTTTTTCGAAGGAGTATGTATTGACATGTATTGAAATATTACAAACATAATTCCTTTTTTTTCTTCCTCTTATCCTTCTACTTTTTCTTCCTCTTATCCTTCTATTTTTTCATTCTCTTTTTTTTCTATTTTTTTTTCTTTTTCTGCCATCTTCTGAAATATTACAAACATAATTATTCAACCCCACATAACTCCAAACAAGACTCTTTCAACCCTTTGAATAGGATGATAATATTGTTTTTCACTTCTCGGCTTATAATGAGTTTTAAACAAAAAAGGGAGAATAGGCTCAAGGGGGTTTCAAACAATGGATGAAATTATTTCAGGATTGGCTTTTTGGCTAACTGGTTAAAAAAAATTGTCTTTATCATATCAGTGTGCACAAGTAAACAACAACATCAACAAGAGTCAATTCAAGTTCTAGAGACTAACAGACATGAGTGAATCACACAAGAAAGAAAGAGATGGATTTTTGTATGTTATCCATATAAGGCTCAAAACTCACCAGGGTTAATGATCTACTGCTAAAGATATACAGTTTAGAGTCTAGTCCTACCTATCATACTAAAAATGCACAGCAAATTTTTCACATCACACCACAAGACTTTAGTCAGGAGAACTAAGAAAAATACTCATAATTGTAACTCAAAACCCAAAGGAAAAAGCATACAATTTTTTTTTAAGAAAGCAGACAAAAACCAAAACAGAGAAAAACTAAAAACAAAACAAAGAAACAAAACAAATAAATGGTTCTCTCCCCCACACTTAAAACATACATTGTCCTCAATGAAAGAGCATAAATATAAATATAAGAGTGAGAGAAAGGAAAGAACACACCCGAGGAGTCAAGGAGGGTAAGCAATTGCATAAGCAGCCTTTCCTAAAGAGAGCTCTTGTACAGTATCTCTTTCCAAAGTCGGGTTCTCATGGAGTAGCTTTGGGTAGTGTCAATTGACCTTGAAATTTTTATTAGTGTCTTCACCTTGTATTCCAGGATCAAAGAAGAATTTTTGATAAGTAAAAGTGTTGAATGGGCACGTGAAAGTGATCTCCTTTTTCACAACATCAAGAATTAAAGGATTATGGGGCTGCCTCACTACTTTTGTTTCATCTTTGAGTGAAATCCTATGCATACATATGGATGAGCTAATATCATGAGTGTCAGCCAAGGTCCATCCAATTCCCTTCTTATATTTCTGCTTAAGTTGAAGTTTTGATGAATAATATGAATCCTCGGGAAGTGGTTTAGGCTCTAAAGAATATGGTTGTTCAATGGATGGTATATTTGGGGCAGCCGGAATGTCAAGAGCTTCAGCCACATAAACAACTTCGTTTATACTATCACCCTGCAAGGCAGCATCAATCTCAGCACAAACAACACAAAGGTTAGTGTCAGTATAATCATCACATGAATAAACATCATCAAACCCAAATAGAGATGGAAAATCAAGTGAAAACAATTCATAAAAAGTGCCATCAACCAACTCAAACATCAATTCAATATGAAAAACAGAATGCTCCTCCAAGGGATGTTTCATGGCATCGAAAATGTTAAATTTTACGACAATGTCACCAAATTCCATGGACATGGTTCCATCGTCGACATCAATTTTTGTTTTCGCCGTTTTCATGAACGGTCTGTTTAAAATGATAGGCGGTCTTCTTGAATTTGTTTCTCCATACATGTCCAGAATGTAGAAATCTGCAGGAAAAATCAAGTCATTAACTTGAACAAGCACATCTTCCACTACTCCAATAGGGCGAGCATTACTTTTGTTCGCTAGTTGAATAATTAAACTTGTATGTTGTAAAGGACCAAGATCAAGGTTATTATAAACAAAAGTAGGCATAACATTAATGCTTGCTCCCAAATCAAGCATGCAATTGTCGAATTTACTATCCTCGAGGGTACATGGAATAGCAACAGTTCCTGGATCCTTGCACTTTTGGGGTATGGCCTGATTGAGGGATGAAATAGTAGTTTTTTCAGGTGAATGTTTAGGCTGGATAAGGGATGAAATGTTTCGTCCCAAATTTACTCTCTCATTGTCCTTCAACCTTTTCTTACTTGTGTGCAAGTCTTTTAGAAATTTTGCATACTTTGGAACCCGCTTAATAACATCAAGAAATGGAATGTTTACCGCCATTTTTCTGAACACATCTAAAGTCTCTCTCTCCTTGTCTCCATCACCAGTCCTTTTATTTTTCAATATTCTATGTGGGAAGGGAACTGGTGGCATATACTCCTTCTCTTTTTCTTTTTCAGTTTCTACCACAACAGAGAGTTTAGTTTCTATCACAACGGAAGAAGGTTCAGGTGTTACCTCAAGAATTTTTTTATTTTTTTCTGGGGCTTGTTATGTTACCTTCTCGGATCTCAAGGAAATTGCACTCACATTAGCATTAGGGCCTTTTGGATTCACAACTTTTTGGGCAAGAAGTTGGTTTGATCCTTGGGTTTGCTGCATGAGATTCATTGAAGTGGCAATCTGTCCAATCTGTGTCTGCAAAGTCTGAATACTGGAATTTGTTTGTTTCTGAAATTGAAGATTGTTAACAGCCATTTGTTTGACAAGATCCTCCAATGAAGGTCTGAAAGGTGCAGAGGTGGAGACTTGTGGAGTAGTCTGTGGTTATGGTAGGGGTATGACTAATTGTTGTTAGGTGGGCTGCTGGTTTCCATATTGAAGGTTTAGATGGTTCCTCCAATTGGGATGATATTTGTTGGTGGACAAGTCAGGAATGTTGTACCCTTTCTGATTGTTGCTTTGGTTGAAAAAGTTAGCTGCATATGCTTGAGGCAACTGAGTGACCGAATCATCTTGAAGAATAGGACATGTGTCAGTTGGATGTTCAATAGAAGTACAAATACCACACAACTTTGTTGTTTGAGGTTTACCCACTTACATTTGTTTCACTAAAGAAGTAAGCTCTTCAATTATGGTTTCTAAAGCCTTGTTGGAAGAGGAAACATGAATGTCATTCACACATTTTGTTTGGACCATAGAATTATTTCTGGTTGTGAATTGTTGGGAGTTGAGTGACATGTTCTCAATCAGGGCTTTAGCAGCAACTGGAGTTTTATCGACAAGTGCTCCACCACTAGCAACATCAAGAATGTTTCTATCCATTGGTAATAATCCCTCATAGAAATACTGAATAAGCAGTTGTTCGGTAATTTGATGTTGAGGGCAGCTGGATACTAATTGTTTGAATCTTTCCCAATACTCAGTCAATGACTCATTTCCCTGTCTAATACGACATATATCTTTTCGGATTGATGCAGACCTAGAGGCATGAAAGTATCTCTCTAGGAAGACTCTCTTCAAATCATTCCAAGTCGTGACAGAATTCGGCTCAAGATAATATAACAAATCCTTGGCAGCACCCTGTAGTGAAAACGGGAAGGCTCTCAGCTTGATGTGATCTTCGGTGATTCCTTCAGGTCTCAATGGTGTAAAGCAAACAACCTGCAATTCCTTAATATGCTTGATAACACTGAAATTTACCGTATTTTCGACTCCGATTTCACATGCATTCTAGTTGTTTTATTGTTATTTTGTTGTGTTATTGTTATATTTTCCTTTGTTTTCAGGTTTTTACTTTAATCGGAGCTCCGATCGAGAAAAGGAGTGAAAAAGAGCTAAAAACCCTAAAATTCAGCATTTTGTACTTGTGGCCTACCCCATGGCTGGCGCCATAGACCCTGTCATGACGTGTCCAAGCCCAACTTCCCTCAACTTCCACGTTCCCCACTACTTCCACTAAGGCGCCTCAGATTGGCCTTGTGGCGGGCGCCATGGCCTTGTGGCGGGCGCCACAAGAGGAAAAGTTTTCCCTCCCATTTTCAAGTTGAAGGGCATCCTTGTCATTTCCATCTTTTTACTTGCTTATAAATAGAAACTCGAAATCACTTTTACAATCATCCAAACTTAGAGCAAAGGCAAACTCAGAGCAACTTTGTTTCACTTAGGCATATATTCAGTATTTTAAAGTGGTAATCGCTTCACATTGGAGTGTTACCACAATTGTGTAATCGAGTCTGTGATAGAGTCTGTAATCGAGTTTGGAGCACTTTGGAAGGAAGTTAATCCTGCCGCCATTTTCATTTCCGCTTTGTAATTTATTCAATCCTCCGATTGGAGCAGGTTTTTATTACTTGTCTTTATCTTATTTATTTCCCGCACTCGCTTTACTTTATTTATTTCTTCGCACTCGCTTTACTTTATTCATTTCCCGCACTCGCTTTACTTTATTTATTTCCCGCACTCGCTTTACTTTATTTATTTCCCGCACTCGCTTTACTTTATTTATTTCCTCGCACTCGCTTTAAATTATTTATTTCCTCGCACTCGCACTACTTTTATTTACTTTCCGCACTCGCACTACTTTTATTTAAATTAATGCACTTTTACGTTACCATGTCTAACTAAATCTATAAGGTTAGAATGTAAGAATCGTAATTGAACCGATAATCCGTACAATTGTTCATAGAAGCACTTAAGGGCTATTTTAACTTTCAACTTAAGTTTTCCCGCACTTCAATTCCGTTGGGTAAGATCGAAAGTCGTCCAACGTCTATCTAAACTTAATTGTTTTTAACTATTTCGAAAACAGGGAAAGCGCTTTGTTTAGTTCATTAGGAGTTTTTAACTTAAGAAGAAAAGAGATTTTAAAACTATTTTCGGACGCGTTTATAAGTTTAGAGTCTGGTTCGTGAAAACCTCTTTTGGTTAAGAAATCCAGGTTATAATACTTTTCAACTTAGTCAAGATACTATATTTCTTAAAAATATGTTTACTACTCTAACGCAATGCGCGCCTTTTTATAAGTGACAATAAGAGGGTTTGATTAGGGAGTACAACTCGGTTCTGAATACGCGAAAGCGACAGTTTCTGTTAAATTAGTTCTTTTCAAAGTAGGAAACATTGCCCATAAGTAATTCTATTAGCAAGTACTTGGATTATTAATTGATTACGTGAATTACATTCGACCCTGTCTTTATTAATTAATCTTTATTCAACACTTTACTTTTCATTGCACACTCCAAAAACATCTATTTTGATTGCCTTTGATAAAGACCATAACAATAGATAACGATAGATTGACACTTGGTCTCTGTGGATTCGACAATCTTTTATATTACTCTAACGCGTTTGTATACTTGCGAAAAACACCGCATCAAGTTTTTGGCGCCGTTGCCGGGGACCAATTTCGTCAAATATCATTTCCCTGTTGTTATATCGTTTAGACTTAGGCTATTTCCCACCGGTCAATGCGAAGAACTCGCAGCACCGGAAGTTTAAGCTTAGTATATCCTCTGGCGGAACCTGAACGTTACGCTCGTGCACGTTTATTCTTTCATAGAATTAAGAGAGCTATGGCCGAAGATCAAAACCAAAGACCTCTTAAGGATTTCGCTCAACCATCAAATGAAGAACCTAGTTCTAGTAGAGTAAACCCAACCATCCCAGCTAATAATTTTGAACTTAAACCATCCCTGTTGTAACTAGTGCAACAGAGACAATTCGCGGGTCTCACTACTGAGAACCCAAACTAACATTTAAAAATATTTCTTCAATTAGCAGACACTTTTAAAACCAATGGAGCTTCTCCTGAGGCAATACGTTTAAGATTATTTCCTTTTTCCCTCAGAGACAAAGCCCTATCATGGTTAGATTCCCTTCCACCCAATTCCATTACGACTTGGGATAACCTTATAAGAGTTTTTCTTGCTAGATATTTTCCCCCGAGTAAAACCGCCGTTCTTCGAAACCATATAACTAGATTTACCCAAAACCAAGGAGAATCGTTGTTCGAAGCTTGGGAGAGATATAAAGAGTTGTTACGAGTATGCCCACATCATGGTTTAGAAAATTGGTTAATCATTCAAACCTTCTATAATGGACTTCATTACAACACAAAGATTACCATCGACGCTGCCGCAGGCAGCGCTCTGATGAACAAACCTTATCCTGAAGCTAGTGCCCTCATCGAAGATATGGCTCAAAACCATCAATCATGAGGAGTCGGACGAGCGACAGTTGAGAAGAAGGAAGCCCAAGGAGGAGGGCATGAACTAAGCTCTATAGACATGATGCAAGCTAAAATGGACGCATTGGCCCTCAAAGTCGAGCATATGTGCATAAACCCGAATACTGTAGCCGCAGTTTCGTCGGATTGTGAGATATGTGGAACCAAAGGACATCAATCTGCAGAATGCAGTCTATTAAACGAAACCCACTCTGAGCAAGTGAACTACACCCAAGGGAACTCATATTCGAATATCTATAACCCTGGATGGAGGAATCACCCGAACTTCTCCTATAAAAATAATAACCCTATTCAAAATAATGCACCTCCGAGACCTAGTTATCAAGCCCCAAGATCGAATCAACCTATGCAACCTGTGCCACCAAAGCCGAGCCTTGAGAAAATTATGGAAAATTTTATCACCGCTCAAACCCAACACAACAAGGAGTTCATGAACCAAAACATTCATGTTAACGAATTGATTACTCAGTTAGGAACCAAGGTTGACCAAATAGTTACTCATACTAAGATGCTTGAAACCCAGATCTCTCAGGTAGCTTTAAACCAAGCCCCTCAGACTACTCCTGGAGGACAATTCCCTGGACAACCTCAACAAAATCCGAGAGGACAAGCCAATGCCATTACCCTACGAAGTGGGAACGCTTATGATAAGCCACCAAACCCTAGATTGAGTGAACCCGAAACTTCTAAGGTGTAACACCTCAAAATTTGCCCTCCTCTCTTGGGACTAGCTTAGCATATTGAATTTCATTTTTTAGGACATTAGACATTTGCATATTGCATATCATGTGAGAACAAGCAAGTCATCCTCTAAAGTCTTTCTCAGAAGATAGAGAGGTTAAGAGATGCAAGCCTGGGGGTCTCATAAATTGATCACTAGCCATCTGAGGGTTTGTGCTTCAATTAGAGTTTCTTGGTCCCTCAAGGAGTTTGACCATTATCTTATTGGCAAGGATATGTCATCATCATCATGGTTATGTCCTCCTCAAAGGTTTCAGAATTCATGCTCATATTCTTTGGGATTATGGTTTTGACCTCTGGTCAACCCTAATCAGTTGCATTCTACCAGTCAGGGTTTTTCAAGGAGATGAGGTTATTTGCTTGGATGGAGATCATATGGTTATTATGTGGAGCTTACAAGAGCTAGGGGTTCATTTTGGAGCCAATTCCTCAAGTGGTTGAGGCTCAGGCTGATCAGAGCACTTCTAAGTCATCTGAGGACCTAGAAAGTCAACAGAAAGTCAACTAAGGGCTAGGAGGTGGAGAAATGAGTTCCAACATCTCATTCATGTTCAAAAGAGGCTTGTTAATCATGTCAAATGCATATCTTGAAGAATTTGAGGTCAGATCAAAACTTTCCAAAAATGGAAAGTGACCTGTAATTGAAAGTTTCCAAAAATGGAAAGTTTTTGGTTCAAATTCAACTTGATCTTGCATCATCAAAGAAGCTTCAAATGAAAATTTGTCCAACATGAAAGTTGAAGATCTATCTCTCCCATTTCCAAAAAGTCCAAGATCATGAATTTATGATGAATGGTTGAGGAGATATGATCAAATCATTGCCAAGGATGCATGGAACTTCAAAAGGCCATAACTTTTGATTCATAACTCCAAATTTGGTGGTTGTTTTTGCATTTTGCTTCTCATGACATGTAGTTTCCAAAACATCCATCACATTGCATAAAATTTGAACATATGATCATTGGCTTATTCATGAAGATTTTGGAGGGAAAATCATAAATTTAAAATTGGTGCATCATAAGAACTTTCTACCATTGCCAATGTGTTTAAAAGATGATTTTGAGTGACTTTGATCAAGCACATGACACTGTTCACGTGGGATTACTCCATGCACCATGCAATTTTCCAATTTTGTCAAAACACCTTATTTTGCTAATCACCATTAACCAATTGCTAATTGCACTTTCAGTATGATTAGTACAGCATATAAATACCATAATCATAACAGAATTTGGGATTTTTTTCACAATTCTAGATCTAGATCCAAAATTTCCCTCCAAAATTTCTCTTCTTCCAAATTCAAAAATTCTTCAAAGAACACTTGTTTTTTATTGCATATTCTGGATTGTTGATCATCATCTAGTACAGATCAAGCCATTGATTGCTGAATTTGGTGAAGAATTGAGCACTTGAAGATCAAGAACATGATGATGGAGATTCAAATCTAAGCTAGATCCAAGCCATTCCAAGCTTCAATTTCAACTTCAGAGGTGTTAACAAGGTTGATAGAAGGGATTTGGATGCTTTTGAACACTTGAATCCACCACTGCCATTGTTGAAGCTTCAAGAAGGTACTTTAGCTGCTTTAACTCATTATTTGAGTTGCTTCGCTTTGCTTGTAGTTGGCATACCACTTAGGTAACTTCCTTGATCTTCATGTAGTCTGGAAGACCTGTCATGTTACTTTGGCAGGCACCTGTCTGAAGCCCTCCTTAAGAGGCAATGTTTGTGGTTGTTTATCTTTGTGCCTTGTACATTCAAAGACCTCCTAAGTGAAGAGGCATTGGTAGATCAAAGGGATGTGCAATCCATCCCCTGCTACTCAGTTGTGTCATTCATCTTGCTCACACCCTGTGTTAATGCACTTTGAATAAAAGCCCAAAATCTTGTTGTGTCAAGTCATGTGGAATAGAGTCCCACATTTTGGACTCCCACACATTCTTTGATTCAAGCTCACCCAGGCCTGGGTTAAGAGCTGTGAGGTCTTACCCTCATCTCCCATTTCATCTGCTTCACCCTAACTCTCAATGTTAGGGTTAAGAGCTAACCACACCCCTTTCCAGTTGGCTTGTTTGTCGAGGTTGATTTGACCCCTTGACTAAAGCCTAGCCTTGTATGAGCCACTTGTTTGCATATAGTGTGTGTGCTTGCTTTCTTGTATTTGTGTTGATTATGTGCTGTTTAGGATAGCTTGCTTCCTGTGCAAGTTAGGATTAGAGACTTCAACATAGGGATCGTACGCATGACAACTTCTAGGCTCGAGTCGTAGTCTCCCTAGTAGCTTGTTATCTCCCTAGTCTCTGGTTAGGATAGAAGTTCTTTCCCTGTTCAGGGGAACTACGTTGCCCTGATCCTCATACCAGATGAGGTACGTAGGCAGGAGATCGTGCGAGGTCTCTCCGGGCACCCTTTTTCTTTTTTGTGTGTGTTTGCTTGACAGTTATTAGGCTCGAGTTCCATACTCCCTTTTAGCTTGTCTGTTTGTTAACCTCTTGTGTGTGTGGAGTCTGATGTAAGTCCAGCGATTGGCATTCGGTTTCCTTGTTTGTTGGTTGTGTGCTTGGAGTCTGACGTAAGTCCAGCGATTGGCAGTTGGTTTCCTGTGGGTTGTGTGTGTGGAGTCTGATGTAAGTCCAGCGATTGGTATTTGGTTTCCTTGTTTGTGTTTGTTGTTTGGAGTCGGACGTAAGACCAGCTATTGGTAGTCTGTTTCCATTTGCGAGTTTCTTTTGACGTCTCAGCGTCTTTGTGTTGTGTTTTGTTTCGGCGTGCGTTAGCCGAACTACGGTAGCTCTGATTCTCATTCCAGATGAGATACGTAGGCATAGGATGCGATGTCCTAGTGAGCCCATTCCCCTCTTCTCCCACCTGTGTTTTATTCCAGTGTGTGTGCATTCTTTGAGCAGTTATTCAACAACCTTTTTCTATTCTTTCTGAGCGTGGATCCCGTCGAGTACGACGGACGTGAGAGGTGCTAATACCTTCCCCTTGCGTAACTGACTCCCGATCCTTGCAATCTCTGGTCGTAAGACCATTTCCTTTCCAGGTTTACTTCGAGCGTTTCCTTTCCCTCCTTTGGGATAAATAACGCACGGTGGCGGCTCTGTTTGTTTTTTCCCCGCCGGTTGTTTTTCGCGGATGCGACAGCTGTCGACTCTGCTAGGGACTAAGGAAGTTGACCTCTTGCTGGTCCATCTTCCCTAAGCGAGTCACTCTTAGCGCTCTCTAGGATAGTTTAGGTTGCTTGTGCTGTTGTATTTATTGCATTTATGATTATTATACTGTGATTGTATATATTTGCATATATGTCTGCATGCATCATATTATCATTGTGCTGACTCTGTATAGGTTGGTTCCTCTGATTTGGGGAGGGTGTTCTGAGTGGGGCCCAATACCCAGGCCCGAGTATACACCTAGGATTAGCGTGGTCTCATGTCTCTTCACATGTTGTACGACATGATGCGGAGATGTGACATACCACAGCCGGACGAGGTTCATCTGAGAGAGTCCTTCCGGGTGGAGTTATTCCGCTTAGGTTGGGTTATCTCTTTTGAGCTGTTGACTTCGGTGACCGTTCTTTCCCGGATCTTTGGCTTAGACGATCTTAAGAGAGCTGCAACGGCACACCCGAAAGGGCAACCTCGTTGAGTATCTTTGCCCGATTGTCGAGACCATTATCCGCCTTAGGATGGCTTTATTAGAATTCACCTGTGAGGGGAGGGTTGATTCTTACAGATGCATGTTCTGATGGTGACTATTGGTTCAGTTATTGATTTGGGTCCTATTTACAAGTTGGATTTATGGATTTATTTCTGAGACGCCGGAATTCTGTCCGCGGTATTTATCAGTGGGGATCCGTTTATTTCAGGATTCCCTGGGTTGATTCAGATGGTTTTTTATTGTGGCCATCAATTCAGTGATTTCTCTGTGATGATGGTGATGTATCTTTAGTTCCGTTTACTTCGGAACCCTAAGTCGGAATTATGGTTACTCTGTACCTCGGATGGTTATGATCAATTCAGAAACCGAGACTCAGTACAGTTGATGATCAGATGACTTGGAGGATGGCACAGTGCATTGCATTCATGCATCAGCATCATTCCCATCTTGCATTCAATATGCATCTAACCCATGTCTATCCATACTCAGGGTACATTCTCGATTGAAATTCTAGTTGAGAGATATCTTGATGTCAGAATGTTATTATCGAATTTTTTATCTGTCTCGATGAAACCAAGATCGAAAGACAGAGTGTTCCTCATATGGATAGACATTGCATTCATGCGTGAGTCATAATAACCTGTCTTCTGTTTTGCAGGTGTCAGTTTCTAACATGTTTGATTGACACAGGAATGATGAATCCACCCAACGCTGACATTCTTGAATTGAAAGAGATGATGAGAGAGTTGATCAGTGCTATGCAAGGGTTCGCCTTGGGGCAGAAAGCAATCGCTGAGAGGTTGGAGAGAATTGAAAGTTGGCTGAGAATGGGGAAGGTACAGGGAAACGCTCCGTCGTCTGGAGTAAAGAAGCCCTCTGGCAATAGTCAGCACAAGAAGGAGGTTGAATCAAGTGATGTACATGCCAAAAGGGGTAAGGATCGTTACCACCCGTATGTTGCTGCAGTAAATATTACTGCTGGTAATCAATCTGTACGACAGCAACAACAGCCACCTCAACCGAGAATACAGAGAGCTGGGTGCCAAGCGAGGAGAAGGATGACTGATCGTCAGTTCGATAAGCCACCCATGGCGTATGCTCTTCTGTTTAAGAGGTTGAAGGATCTTGGGTTGGTTCAGTCGAGGACGTTGGCTCCGGTAGGATTAGACCAAAGGTTTGCAGGTTACAATGAGAACATCAAGTGCGAGTTCCATTCTGGTGCACCCGGGCATAGCGTTGAGGATTGTAAAGCTTTTAAGCATGTCGTTCAAGATTTGGTGGATTCTAAAGCCATCAATTTTGCACTGACACCGAGTATTAATGTTAACCCCATGCCGGTGCATGGTCCTATGGGGGTGAACGTGATGACAGAAGATAAGAGAAAAATAGAGGTGACAAACGTGGATCAGCTGAGGACTCCAATGTCTGTGGTCAAGAGACATTTGATGAAGAGTGGAGTTTTTCCTGGCTGTGATAATTGTTGTGCTGCTTGCACCGTCATTGCGAATGGGTGTGTGATGTTAAGGGAGACGATTCAAAGAATGATGGATGGGGGACGTCTCCGATTTGAGAAAGTTGATTGGGGGGAAGAAGATATCTTTGTCAACCAACTATCATCGTTCAAATATGTTGAAATGGACGATGAAAAATTTGAAACACCATGTCAGGCAGTTGAAACCGTCAAGGTGGAGAAGGCCCTCTATGCTGAGAAAGAGAAGAAGTTGTCCATTTCTTCTTACAAACAGGCCATGGAGGTGGTAAAGAACGAAGAAGCCCTAGGCTGGGGAAAAATCATAGACATTGTGGTAAAAGCAGATATGTTCGGGGTTGGCTATCAGCCAGACCAAGACTCGTCTGGGCAAAATAGAAGACGCCATCAACCGTTCCCGTTCATCAGTGCTGGAATGCTAGATCCAGATTGCATCTGTGCAAAGGGTGAAGAGATCGACAGTGCCTGCGAGCTCGATCGTTGGATAAAATCGTGCGTACCAGAGAACTGGGAGGCCTCAAAGATCATCATTGTCACTCATCGTGAAGAGTAACATTTCTGTTTTTCAATTCTATTTGCATGAAAGCCATACGTTTTGCCCGAAACGTATTGGTCCATTGTAAGGGCCACCTCATGTGTTTCATTTTGCAACATTTTGCATCATTAATAAATGGATGTTTTTATAGTAAAAGCGGTGTTCCCTGTTTTTCATTTATTTTTGCAGTTTAAAAAATAAAAAAGATGGCAATGTTTGTTTTCATTTGTCTTCCTTTTGATTTGTCTCGTTCCGACTTCAAAAAATAATTCTCCTGATCTCATTGATAACAATTCGGTTACACCTCTATATGACTTCGACAATCCGACCTACCATGCCGAGGAAGAAGGAGAAGAAGATTGTGATCTGCTGGAAGATTAACCAGGTGGTTAAAACAAGAGGAGAAGGTGATTCAATCGCACGAGGAGCGAGTTGAGATTGTTAACCCAGGCACCGACGAGGTCAGAAAGGAAGTGAAAGTTGGGGCCGCTTCAGAGGCAAATGTCAAGAGCAGAATGGTAACGCTGTTGAAAAAGTATGTTGATATCTTCGCCTGGTCTTATCAAGATATGCCAGGGCGGGGTACCGATATCGTTGTGCACAAGCTACCATTGAGAGATGACTGTCCTCCAGTGAAGCGGAAGCCAGTGCTGAAAAAGGACGAGAAGGTGAGAAGGTGTGTGGACTACCGAGATGTGAACAGAGCTAGTTCGAAAAAGGAATTCCCAGTACTTCACATCGATGTGTTGGTAGATAATACAGCTCAGTTCTCGGTGTTTTCTTTCATGGATGGCTTTGCTAGCTGTAATCAGATCAAAATGTCGTCAGATGATATGGAGAAGACAATGTTCATCACACCGTGGGGCACTTTTGGTTATGAGGTGATGCCATTCAGTCTCAAGGATGCCGGTGCCACGTATCGAAGGTCTACGGTGACTTTGTTTCATGACATGATTCATCGTGAAATCGAATGCTATGTTGATGACATGATAGCAAAGTCCCAAACAGACAAGGGGCATCTGGTAGATTTGGCCAAATTGTTCGACCGGTTGAGACAATTCAGGCTGAGGCTGAATTCGAATCAGTGCACTTGTGAAGTGTAGTCCGGTAAGTTGCTAAGGCTTATTGTGAGCGAAAGAGGAATCAAGGTTGATCCTGCTAAAAAAAAAAGAAAAAAAAAGTAAAAAAGCAATACAAGAAAAGCCTGAACCGAGAACCGAAAAGGAGGTTCGTGGTCTCTTAGGTAGATTGAACTACATTTCATGGTCCACATCTCATCTAACAGCCACGACTGAACCTATATTCAGGTGTTGAAAAAGAGGTCAAACGGTTAGGTGGAATAATGATTGCCAAGGGGCATTTGAAAAATAAAAGAATAAGTTGCAGGAGCTTCCGATTCTATTGCCTCCCGTGGAGAGACGGTCGTTAATTCTGTACTTGACAGCCCTCGAGGGGTCTATGAGGTGTGTACTGGGTCAGCATGACGAGTCTGGTCGAAAAGAGCATGCAATTTGCCTTAGCAAAAAGTTTACCGACTGTGAAACAATACATTCACTGCTCGAGAAAACTTGTTGTACTTTGGCATAGGCTGCTCGTCGACTGAGACAGTGTATGCTGGTTCATACCGCTTTGTGGATTTCCAAGATGGATCCGATCAAGTATATGTTTGAAAAGCCAGCATTGACCGAACGGGTTGCGAGACGGCAAATGATTTTGACCGAACACGATATTCAGTATACCTCTCATAAGGCAGTCAAGGGGAGTGTATTGTCTGATTACCTCGCCCAGCAACCCATTGAGAATTATCAACCGATGAAGTTTGAATTCCCTGATGAGGACATCATGGTTCTCAAATCGAAAGATTATGAGGAACCAATCCCGGAGGAGGGGCCTGACCCTGAATCTGAACGAATTCCGATGTTTGATGGGGTCATTAACATGAATGATAGCGGAGTTGGTGTTGCTTTGGTTACGCCAAAGGGGAGCCCACGATCCTTTTGTTGCCCGGATAATATTTGAATGCACCAGCAATGGTGGCTGAGTACGAAGTTTGTATCCTGGGTATCGATCTTCAGTGTGTACATCTACTGGGCAATGCCTTTCTCACTTGTGTATGGGATGGAAGCCGTGCTACCGGTTGAGTCCCAGATCCCATCATGGAGAGTCCAGATGGAGGAAAATTGAAAGAGACTGAGTGGATAAGGACTCGGTACAGAGTTGGGCCTAATTGAGGAAAGAGGCTAGTAACCATTCGTCATGGGGCAGTTGTGCCAGCAATGAACAAATCATGTTGTTGACCGAAAAGTGCGGCCTCGTGTGCATCATGAGAGATATGGTGTTGAAAAGGATCCTTCCTCCTCAAAATGATCGTAGGGGCAAATGGACACCCAATTATGAAGGTCCATTCATGGTCAAGAAGGTTTTCTCTGGCGGAGCCTTGTTGTTGACGATCATGGATGGCGAGGATTTTCCATCCCCTGTGAATGCGGACGCAGTTAAAAAATACTTCGTATAAGAGACTCGCTGGATGAAAAGAATAAAATAGTCCAGGCAAAAATGGGCATCCCGGCGAACCGAAAAAAAATGGAAAAGGTTCGGGCAAAAATTAGGGATAAAAAGGAAAAAATTGTACACCCGGCAAGTCGAAAACCCCACAAGGGCGACTTGGGCAAAAAAGGGTATCCCGGTGGACTGAAAACCCGAAAGGGCGGTCCAGGCAAAAGAGGGATTGAAACGAACAACTGCGTCCAGCATGATCGTTTGCTTTGGATATGACATGGATAATCCCCGACAGGGATCGGTCGGAAGCGTCTTGTTCAGAAGGCAGAAAGTGCGGAGAGTCTTGAGGACATATGGGGTGTAACCGAGTTGGAACTCGATGAGATCGCGGTTTCACATTGCCATTAGGATAGATTTTCCTTTTGTGCGCAATTACCTCTTTTTAGGAATTGCTTCCTTTGTATTGCTCAGTTTTTGAGCCACCTTTTTCAATCAATAAAATGCATATTCAGTCAAATAATTTTGTTTTTGTTTTCATTACCGCTTTGATTGCAAAAACATCCGTTTATTTTGATAAAGAATCTTTGCATTTTGAGACATACAGGTCTCTTCCAATGCATGTTTATAAGATTAAAAGCTTGAAATCTTATTCGGAAGGTGGAGTGACCCAAGTGTTGAAATCTTGGCACGCCTGGGGCATGTTTTTATCTAACGATCTCTTTTGCAGGTGCTGTTAGATATTTTCACTGACTTGCAGGTTGTGATGTGAAGTTTTTGACAAAAGATCCCCGCGGAGTCCAGTCAGGGACAAGGCATTGGAGAATGGTGAAAAGACGACGAAAGACGTGCGACATTCCTGAAGGGTTAATCAAGAAGACTCTTCAAAGTCTGAGGACTGGAAAGGTTGTATGAATCCAGAGGGTTCGATCTCCGTGGAGTACGGAGAAGGTGAGAATACAAGGTGATGAATCAGAAAAGTCTAGACGAGTCTGGGAGCTCTCAAAAGTGGAAAGCTGACACTGGATTTAGATGGTGAATACCATGGTTCGACGAGTCGACGGGTGTTCTGTGCCAGACTTTCTTTGTTTCCCCAAGCAGAGTTAGGATTGTTACCTTCCCAGCAGATTCAAGGTCTGTGACTTCCCTAGCAGGGTCGGGATGGTTATCTCCCCAACATGTTTGAGATCGGTGTTTCCTTAGCAGTCAGGCCTGAAGGTTGCTATTTCCCCAGCGGAGGTGTCTGTTGGTAGCTGTTTCCCTAGCATGGCGGAGCTTGTTAGTTCTCCAGCAAGTCAAGGATTGATGTTTTCCCCGCAGAATGCGTTGGGAGTTTCTTCCCCAACGAAGTCCCCAAGTGGATCGGGTTCAGTGGAGGTCATCCCTGGTAAGGGTGGTCCTTTCCCCAACAGCGGTGCTATTCCCCAGCAGGGTGGAGATTAGAGTGTTGTCGAGTTCCTCAGCAGAGTGCCTCGAGCTCCCCAGAAGAGTCCCTTGAGGGGGATACTTTTTATGCATTCATCATTTAGATAAGCATAGCATATTGCATACCTAATGGCGTAGCATTTCCATGATTATGGAGCATTACGCTAAAAAATCATGCATCATCATTGCAAGCATAAGCTAGTCTCAAGCCTTGGTTACCGTTTGAGATTTGGTTTCGCCGGTTGGTGAAGATGTTACTCGAGCCGTGGGTACCGTTTGAGAAAGTGGTTTCGCTAGTTGGAAGATCAACATCAGCATTGCGAGCATCAGTTAGTCTTGAGCCGTGGGTACCGCTTGAGAGTTGGTTTCACCGGATGGTGAAGGTGTTACTATGAGGAGCTTAGCATCGTGATTTTGGGTTAATGGTATTACCCAGTAGTGCGATACTGGGAAAGATTTCTGTCGTGCGAGATGGAAGTTGGAAGATGTTACTCGAGCCGTGGTTACCGCTTGAGAGTTGGTCTCGCCGGATGGTGAAGGTGTTACTCTGAGGAGTTTAGCATCATGACGTTGGAGCAACAATGTTCCCCAGTAGTGCGATATTGGAGGAAAATTTTCCGTCGGACGGAGATGGAAAAGATCAGAGAACGTTACGCGATCAGCGCGAAAATCGAAGAATGGAGAAAAGGAAGTGTTGCGGCATTTTTTGGAGAACGGGGTTCAAATGGAGATTGGAGTTGAAGATTATATCCGGGATGAGGTCCTCAGGATTGTCTTCTGATTATGTGTCACCTTAGACTTTGGCGGGGCCAACAGAAGTCGTTATGGGTATCTTCTGAGGAAGAAATGCACATGTTACCTTCCTTTTATGAAGGTGTACCCTCTGATATATCGCCATCAGAGTGGTGTTTGGGTGTTATTTCCGACGTTGCCAGCGGAATTATCACAAGAAAATGGAGAACGGGGTTCAAATGGAGAGAAGGAAGTGCTGGGCATTTTCTGGAGAATGGGGTTCAAATGGAGAAAGGGAGACACGAGGTGTTTTCTGGAGAATGGGGTTCACAATGGCGATCGTGAGTTATCGTCAGGCGATTGGGGTTCAAATGGAGATCGGAGTTCATTATTTGGCAAACAGGAGTGTTATAAAGTTGTCGGGGTTCAAATGCGGTGATCAGGGATCATACGCGTGAAAATAATTGTTCGGGGTCCAAGAAAAAACAAAGAAATCAATCAAAGAAGTACCGGGGTTCAAGAAAAGCAAAAAATATAATAATAATTCCCAGCGGAGTGCAAATTGTCCGTCTGTTCTTGGTATTCAATCACTCTTCACCCTGATCATCTGAAAGCCGAGGCTATTCATATCGACAAGTTCACAGTGGATTGAATAAGGGCAACTGTAACACCTCAAAATTTGCCCTCCTCTCTTGGGACTAGCTTAGCATATTGCATTTCATTTTTTAGGACATTAGACATTTGCATATTGTATATCATGTGAGAACAAGCAAGTCATCCTCTAAAGTCTTTCTCAGAAGATAGAGAGGTTAAGAGATATAAGCCTGAGGGTCTCATAAATTGATCACTAGCCATCTAAGGGTTTGTGCTTCAATTAGAGTTTCTTGGTCCCTCAAGGAGTTTGACCATTATATTATTGGCAAGGATATGTCATCATCATCATGGTTATGTCCTCCTCAAAGGTTTCAGAATTCATGCTCAGATTCTTTGGGATTAGGGTTTTGACCTCTGGTCAACCCTAATCAGTTGCATTCTACCAGTCAGGGTTTTCCAAGGAGATAAGGTTATTTGCTTGGATGGAGATCATATGGTTATTATGTGGAGCTTACAGGAGCTAGGGGTTCATTTTGGAGCCAATTCCTCAAGTGGTTGAGGCTCAGGCTGATCAGAGCACTTCTAAGTCATCTGAGGACCTAGAAAGTCAACAGAAAGTCAACTGAGGGCTAGGAGGTGGAGAAATGAGTTTCAACATCTCATTCATGTTCAAAAGAGGCTTGTTAATCATGTCAAATGCATATCTTGAAGAATTTGAGGTCAGATCAAAACTTTCCAAAAATGGAAAGTGACCTGTAATTGAAAGTTTCCAAAAATGGAAAGTTTTTGGTTCAAATTCAACTTGATCTTGCATCATCAAAGAAGCTTCAAATGAAATTTTGTCCAACATAAAAGTTGAAGATCTCTCTCTCCCATTTCCAAAAAGTCCAAGATCATGAATTTATGACGAATGGTTGAGGAGATATGATCAAATCATTGCCAAGGATGCATGGAACTTCAAAAGGCCATAGCTTTTGATTCATAACTCCAAATTTGGTGGTTCTTTTTGCATTTTGCTTCTCATGACATGTAGTTTCCAAAACATCCATCACATTGCATGAAATTTGAACATATGATCATTTGCTTATTCATGAAGATTTTGGAGGGAAAATCATAAATTTAAAATTGGTGCATCATGAGAACTTTCTACCATTGCCAATGTGTTTAAAAGATGATTTTGAGTGACTTTGATCAAGCACATGACACTGTTCACGTGGGATTACTCCATGCACCATGCAATTTTCCAATTTTGTCAAAACACCTTATTTTGCTGATCACCATTAACCAATTGCTAATTGCACTTTCAGTATGATTAGTACAGCATATAAATACCATAATCATAACAGAATTTGGGATTTTTTTTCACAATTCTAGATCTAGATCCAAAATTTCCCTCCAAAATTTCCCTTCTTCCAAATTCAAAAATTCTTCAAAGAACACTTGTTTTTTATTGCATATTCTGGATTGTTGATCATCATCTGGTACAGATCAAGCCATTGATTGCTGAATTTGGTGAAGAATTGAGCACTTGAAGATCAAGAACATGATGATGGAGATTCAAATCTAAGCTAGATCCAAGCCATTCCAAGCTTCAATTTCAACTTCAGAGGTGTTAACAAGGTTGATAGAAGGGATTTGGATGCTTTTGAACACTTGAATCCACCACTGCCATTGTTGAAGCTTCAAGAAGGTACTTTAGTTGCTTTAACTCATTATTTGAGTTGCTTTGCTTTGCTTGTGGTTGGCATACCACTCAGGTAACTTCCTTGATCTTTATGTAGTCTGGAAGACCTGTCACGTTACTTTGGCAGGCACCTGTCTGAAGCCCTCCTTAAGAGGCAATGTTTGTGGTTGTTTATCTTTGTGCCTTGTACATTCAAAGACCTCCTAAGTGAAGAGGCATTGGCAGATCAAAGGGATGTGCAATCCATCCCCTGCTACTCAGTTGTGTCATTCATCTTGCTCACACCCTGTGTTGATGCACTTTGAATAAAAGCCCAAAATCTTGTTGTGTCAAGTCATGTGGAATAGAGTCCCACATTCTGGACTCTCACACATTCTTTGATTCAAGCTCACCCAGGCCTGGGTTAAGAGCTGTGAGGTCTTACCCTCATCTCCCATTTCATCTGCTTCACCCTAACTCTCAATGTTAGGGTTAAGAGCTAACCACACCCCTTTCCAGCTGGCTTGTTTGTCGAGGTTGATTTGACCCCTTGACTAAAGCCTAGCCTTGTATGAGCCACTTGTTTGCATATAGTGTGTGTGCTTGCTTTCTTGTGTGTTGTGTTGATTATGTGCTGTTTAGGATAGCTTGCTTCTTGTGCAAGTTAGGATTAGAGACTTCAACATAGGGATCGTACGCATGACACCTTCTAGGCTCGAGTCGTAGTCTCCCTAGTAGCTTGTTATCTCCCTAGTCTCTGGTTAGGATAGAAGTTCTTTCCCTGTTTAGGGGAACTACGTTGCCCTGATCCTCATACCAGATGAGGTACGTAGGCAGGAGATCGTGCGAGGTCTCTTCGGGCACCCTTTTTCTTTTTTGTGTGTGTTTGCTTGACAGTTATTAGGCTCGAGTTCCAAACTCCCTTTTAGCTTGTCTGTTTGTTAACCTCTTGTGTGTGTGGAGTCTGATGTAAGTCCAGCGATTGGCATTCGGTTTCCTTGTTTGTTGGTTGTGTGCTTGGAGTCTGACGTAAGTCCAGCGATTGGCAGTTGGTTTCCTGTGGGTTGTGTGTGTGGAGTCTGATGTAAGTCCAGCGATTGGCATTCGGTTTCCTTGTTTGTGTTTGTTGTTTGGAGTCGGACGTAAGACCAGCTATTGGTAGTCTGTTTCCATTTGCGAGTTTCTTTTGACGTCTCAGCGTCTTTGTGTTGTGTTGTGTTTTGTTTCGGCGTGCGTTAGCCGAACTACGGTAGCTCTGATTCTCATTCCAGATGAGATACGTGGGCATAGGATGCGATGTCCTAGCGAGCCCATTCCCTTCTTCTCCCACCTGTGTTTTATTCCAGTGTGTGTGCATTCTTTGAGCAGTTATTCAGCAACCTTTTTCTATTCTTTCTGAGCGTGGATCCCGTCGAGTACGACGGACGTGAGGGGTGCTAATACCTTCCCCTTGAGTAACCGACTCCCGATCCTTGCAATCTCTGGTCGTAAGACCATTTCCTTTCCAGGTTTACTTCGAGCGTTTCCTTTCCCTGCTTTGGGATAAATAACGCACGGTGGCGGCTCTGTTTGTTTTTTCCCCGCCGGTTGTTTTTCGCGGATGCGACATAAGGAATGTACAAACCCACGAACAAAGTAAAGGAACCAGAGGAACCTGAAAACCAGGAAGGTCGAGAAAAAGGAGAAGAACCTAAAGACAAAACTTACGTACCACCCCCGCCATATAAACCACCTATACCATATCTGTAAAGACTCAAACAAACCCAGATCAATAAACAATATCAAAAATTTATTAAAATTATAGAAAAACTTCATGTAGAAATCCCTTTCACATAAGCCATCACCCAAATACCTTCTTATGCAAAGTTTCTCAAAGACATCCTTACCAACAAACGTAGACTTGACGATCCGAAGCCTTTGGAATGTAATGCTATTTTCGAGGACAAATTAGCTAAGAAAGATAAAGATCCTGGAAATTTCTCCATTCCTTGCCTTTTGGGTAATCATGTCATCGAAAAAGCTTTTCTAGACTTAGGAGCTAGTGTGAGCCTAATGCCTTTAGCAGTTTGTGAGAGGTTACACTTAGGAGAATTACAACCCACTAAGATGTCGCCTCAGTTAGCCGATATATCTGTTAAATATCCGATAGGCATCTTAGAAGATGTTCCTGTTAGGATAGGTCAGTTATTTATCCCTACTGATTTTGTTGTCATGGAATCCGAAGAGGACAATGATATACCAATCCTTCTAGGTAGACCATTCTTATCGACTGCAGGAGCCATAATAGATGTCAAGAAAGGAAAGTTGACATTTGAGGTAGGTGACGAGAAAATAGAATTTATACTTTCGAAATTTCTTATGGCACCTGTGATGGGAGACTCGTGTTATGCCTTAGATATCATTGATGAATGTGTTAGAGAATTAGAACAAAAAGAAATTATAAAAACAATTAAGTTACCATCAACTCTCATAAGGGAAGATGATGACTTTAAGAAACCCTACATTGATGATAACCTTTACGAATGTTTATCCCTTACTCCAGGTCCTATTCCATGCCCTAAGAAACCAACCTTAGAATTTAAGGAACTGCCTAAGAACCTAAGATATGAGTTCCTCGATGAAAAGATGAACCGTCCAGTTATAGTTAGTGCTACCTTGAGCCAAGAGGAAACGAACCAACTTTTAGACGTTTTACGAAGATATCCCTCAGCCTTAGGATATAATATCTCTGACCTGAAGGGTATAAGCCCATCCGTATGCATGCATCGGATTTCACTAGAAGAAGATTCAAAACCTTCCAGGGAACATCAGAGAAGAATAAACCCTATAATGAGTGATGTTGTTAAAAAGGAAGTTCTTAAGTTACTTGAGGCAGGTATAATCTACCAGATCTCTGATAGTAAGTGGGTGAGCCTTGTGCATGTAGTACCTAAAAAGGGAGGCATCACAGTCGTGCAAAACGATAAAGGCGAACATGTAGCAAAACGATTAGAAGGAGGATGGAGGATGTGTATAGATTATAGAAAATTAAATAAAGCAACTAGGAAGGATCATTTCCCTTTACCATTTATAGACCAAATGTTGGAGCGTCTAGGCAGATACTTTTACTTCTGCTATCTAGATGGATACTCTGGATTCTTCTAAATACCTATCCACCCCGAAGATCAAGAAAAAACTACCTTTACATGCCCTTATGGAACTTTTGCCTACAGACGAATGCCATTCAGCCTCTGTAATGCCCCAGCTACTTTCCAACGCTGCATGATGTCAATCTTTGCAGATTACCTAGATGGTATCATGGAAGTGTTTATGGATTATTTCTCGGTTTGCGGATTTGATTTCCGTAATTGTCTTGCTAACCTTGAGAAAATCCTGGAGAGATGCGTGGAGGTGAACCTCGTGCTAAACTGGGAAAAGTGTCATTTCATGGTGACCGAAGGAATAGTTTTAGGACATATAGTTTCCGAAAAAGGTATAGAGGTAGATAAAGCTATAATAGAAGTTATAAAAAACCTAAAACCACCAAAAACCATCAGAGAAGTCTGAAGCTTTCTTGGACACGCTGGATTCTACCGGCGTTTTATTAAGGACTTCTCTAAAATAACCAAACCTTTAACTGGACTTTTAATAAAAGATGTTGAATTCATTTTCGATAAAAAATGTAATGACGCATTTAATCTTTTAAAGCAAGCGTTAGTATCGGCACCCATTATGAAACCGCCTGATTGGTCGGAAGCTTTTGAGATAATGTGTGATGCTAGTGATTATGCAGTTGGAGTCGTTCTAGGACAAAGGAAAGATAAAAAATTACATGCCATTTATTATGCCAGTAGAACCCTAGATGCTGCCCAACTTAACTACACAACAACTGAAAAAGAATTACTCGATGTAGTTTTCGCTATAGACAAATTTAGATCTTATCTAGTAGGAGCAAAAATTATAGTTTACACCGATCATGCTGCCATTCGTTACCTATTAAGTAAAAAAGATGCCAAGCCCAGGTTACTCCGATGGATTCTATTACTACAAGAGTTTGATTTAGACATAAGAGATAAAAAAAGGCACTGAAAATGTAGTAGCCGATCACCTTTCTAGGCTAGAACATCTAAAACCAGAACTAGTACCCATAAATGATGATTTCGCCTATGATAGACTGGTAGCTAGAGTAGAAACCATTGAAGATAAAAACCTAGATCCTTATGAGCACCCCCAAAATTCCTTAGCAATAAGTAACGTACCCTGGTATGCAGATTTCGTTAATTACCAAGTTATTGATATAGTACCCCCTGATCTTGATTACCACCGCAAGAAGAAATTCTTCCACGATGTGAGAAACTTCTATTGGGACGAACCGCTCCTTTTCAAAAGGGGTAAAGATGGCATTTTTCGTCGTTGCGTTCCAGAAGAAGAGGTAAATAATATTATCAAGCATTGTCATTCTGCATCCTATGGTGGACATGCGAGCACCTCTAAGACATACGCCAAGATTCTTCAAGCTGGCCTATTCTGGCCTACCATGTGGCGTGATGTCTATGCTTACATTGTCAAATGTGATAGATGCCAACACACTGGAAACATTTCAAGGCGTGATGAAATGCCTCTAAGAAACATTCAGGAAGTAGAACTCTTTGACGTATGGGGTATAGATTTCATGGGACCTTTCCCACCATCCTTAGGAAACAGGTATATCTTAGTAGTTGTAGACTATGTGTCTAAGTGGATTGAAGCTATAGCTGCACCCACAAACGACACTAGGGTAGTAATCAAACTATTTAAAAACTATATATTCCCTAGATTTGGAACACCACGTTTAGTCATAAGCGATGGAGGATCACACTTTATATCGAGAATATTTGACAAACTTTTAAGAAAATATGGAGTTAGGCATAGAGTAGCAACACCATACCATCCACAAACTAGTGGCCAAGTAGAAGTATCTAATAGGGAGATAAAACAAATCCTAGAGAAAATTGTTTCTATTTCTAGGAGAGACTGGTCTCAGAAGCTTCAAGAAGCATTATGGGCCTATATAACCACTTTCAAAACCCCTATAGGAACTACTCCTTATCAACTAGTCTATGGAAAATTCTGTCACTTACGTTTCGAATTAGAGCATAAGGCCTATTGGGCCATTAAAACTTTGAATTTAGACTACCTAACCGCTGGAGAAAAGCGTACCCTAGACATTCATAAACTAGAAGAACTTAGGCAATCTGCCTACGAGAATGCAAAAATATATAAAGAGAGGACAAAAGCCTATCACGACAAAAGAATAGTAAAGAAAAACTTCAATATAGGCGATCCTGTTCTCCTTTTCAACTCTAGGTTACGACTCTTCCCTGGAAAGCTACGTTCAAGATGGACTGGTCCTTTCGAAGTATCCAAGATTCTGAGATCCGGAGCCGTGGAAATCAAGAACGAAACCTGTAGTCCATTCATTGTAAATGGACAAAGACTAAAGCTCTACGAAGGAGGAGACATTCCAGCACACTACTCAAGCCACACCCTGATTGATCCATCAATCCCTACCACTACAGGTGTATAAATTCTAATCGTCAAGCTAATGACGTTAAACAAGCGCTGCGTGGGAGGCAACCCATGGTTTTTCTTTCATTTTACTTTTTCGCATTTATTTATTTTTATTTTTATTTTATTTTATCATATTTTGCATTGAGACTAAAATTTGAATGGTTTGCACTTTCAGGATCACTTTCTTAACTTTTACAGGATATAGGACTTCGATGACATGCACGTGGCCTATAGAGATAATGCTCAGAGAGAGCGCTACATCGCTCTGTATCAGTGTCCTATGGCACCCACACGTTATCTTGATCAGCACTGTATGGAGGCACTGGGTATCGAGCCGAGTATCTGATTCCTTAACCACCAACTTCACTGGGACGAGTTTGCTGATGACTTGAGTAACACCTACAGGAACCTGTCATTGGAGTTCCTGAGTTCATTCGACTATGACCCATACTCTGGACCAGATGGGTATGCTGCTTTCAGGCTCTTTGGAGTTGAGTACTCCTTCAGCCAGAAAGAGTTCGGCGACTTACTGGGTTTCCAGACCACTCCTGATGCTATCCCGGAGACACCTATGAGATATTTTCTGGGTAAGGAGGTTGAGAAGTTTTGGAGTGATATATCAGGTGGCGGAAGCCAGGATCCATCTACGCAGCTATCTCATGTTATACATAACCCTGCCTTCAGATACTTTAGGATGATATTAGCACATTCATTCTTGGGAAGGCCGGATGCAGAGACACTACTGAGTGAAGAGGAGATCTTCCTACTATTTTGTGCATCTCAGTCTCGCCCAGTAGCATGTGAGAACTTTTTGTTGTATAGTCTCAGCGGTATCTCCAGATCTACCGAAGGAGTCATCCATGTGGGCGGAATCATCACGCAGATTGCTGTCGCTTTAGGTCTGTCTCACAAGTTGTCACATCTCAGGATCTACTGTAGGTACACTACCATGGACATCGACTTCTGTTTGACCAGAGGGTTGATGAGGAGAGCCTCTTTCCACCCATTCCAGTTCCGATTGCTGGTCAACAGCGAAGCTATCCATTATTTCACACTGCCAGATCCTATGATGACCAGTGTGCATGATCCAACGAATTGGAGTTATGCTCTAGAGGGCCAGGGAGAGACCTTCGAGGAGCCGAGATCACCACCCATTGCTGAATACACGCCTACACCACCATCTCCCAAAATCACTGTTTTCTCTAATAATCTTTCATTGCAGACCCCCAATATCCGCACCCAGATTGCTGAGTGTCGTAGACAGATTGCAGAGCTTAGACAGGAGGTGGCTGACCTCACTTTACAGATGGGAGTGTCTGATCTCACCCATGCTACTGAAGCCGACTGTCTATATCAGGAGATCGCAGAGCTCAGGCAGGAGGTAACCATGCTCCGTGGAGCCTCTCAGGAAGACGACATCCCCACTACATGATCTTACCATTTCATCTTATTTTATCTTTTTTTTTATATATTTCTCGTATTTACATAACCCATCTTATATTATCGCATTTGGAATATTATATAAACTACATCTATACATCGATATTTCTATTTTTATCTATATATGTCTTATGTTTGTTTTATTTGCATTTTAATTTTTCAGTTATTTATTTATTTATTAGTCTAATATTTAATTTTTGTTTCATTTTTATTTTTATTTTTTGTTCTTACTTTTATAAAATTATGCAAGCCAATGATACTAGGAAAATCACAAGACAGATGCTATCCGGACCCCTCAAAGCCAAAAGATAAGAGAAGCCCAAGCCAAAGGATCAAAATCCGGCCCAGCCAGATTTTGCCTTGTGGCGCCCGCCATAGACCCTGTGGCGCCCGCCACAGCGTCTGTAAAAGGTCGGGGCAGAATCCATTCCTTCACCATTTTCACACCTTACAACCTTCCAAACCCATTTTTTCACCTTGGAAAAACATCCTTGAACCCACAAAAAGCTCATACTTTTCTAACCACCACACCGTACAAATCATTTTTCCGATTTCCATTTTCATTTTCATCCGTCGGATTTCGTAAAAATCCAACCTTTTCACATTCCACTTCATCTTCTTCGTCACTTTTCAAGAGCTACACAAATGGAGTTTAACGGGTTCATTCTTCGAGGAGGGAAACCGGGGGATAGACAAAGAAAAATTATCGAACGGTTGCAAAATCGGGAAATCCTCCCGACAAGGTATGTTGACGAAAACTATCTCTACACTTTAGGTATCTATCATAACATATTTCATTTATTAGATAACTTAGGTTTGCATAATTTATTTTCCAACAAAGAACCCACCTATGAGCGATTGACAATTGAATTCTTGAGTTCCTTAATTTATATTGTCAACCCTAACACTGGTAGCACAGTTGGTACTGTCAGATTTAGAATGTTTGCTGTTGAATATGAATTCAGTACCGACAAACTAGCCAGCTTGTTAGGAATCCCTCATGGGGACGGTGCTATTTGTGAGACCCCTTTGGATTCGGAGTGGTCAGTTGAGGTATTTTCCTTCTGGGAGCGTTTATCAAACACTTCCATAAACTCTTTTGAAGGAGTTCTTGCCTCAACTATCCATAACCCGACCATCAGAGTTTTTAGATATCTGTTGGCATGCACTATTTTTGCCCGGGAGAATCCAAATAAGGTTAATGCTAGAGAGCTTCTATTTCTACAAGGAAGCCTCACAAATAGACGAATTAATTCGGTCCCGTTCATGCTTGCTCATATGACTTTAACTTTGATTAAAGCAGGACCGATTTCTTTTGGTGGATTGATTACATCTATTGCTCGGGCGCTTAACCTGAACAATGAGATGGCTACCCTAGACCTCTTACCTCCTCGCACAATTAACCTAAAATTCCTGAGAGACATGAAATTGTGCCGTTTGAGGAGAGAAGGAGGCTATATGCTCATGGTTCATGGTGTAGCCATCCCATCTGTTGTTTTACCATGCACTAGACGTACAAATGTACGAGATGAAAGGAATTGGACCTACGCTTTAGATGCTCCACCTGTTTTGGGTCCTCTTCCTCCTAATATTCCTGATGAGGCGGGACATGACACTAATGATGAATATGATCGGAGAGAGAGATCTCCCGTACCCCATGTGTCCCCCCATCATCCTTCACCACTACACACCACACCATCTTATTCTTCTGCAGGTACCACTCCTGGCTTTTATATTACGAAGGAGATGTGGCGTGACCACATGGCTAGAGAGCAGAGGCGTGACGACCTACTCTCGACCATCCAACAACAGCTGGCGAATAACATGAGCTTCATGCAAGAGTTGCAGCGGAGGACAGACAGGTCCTACGACACTGTTCTACAGTCCCTGCAAACGATCACAAATACACAAGCACGTCAGCAACACTACCACCAGAGACACATGGCACTCATTGAAGCCACTCAAGGTTCCATTATGGGTAACCTTCGAGAGGTGAGGACCGCTCAGGATGCCCTGTAGGCGAGGATGGATCAGAGAGACCGTCGTCGTACCCGATCCCGTCGTCCACCTCAGGATGGCGAGGGCACTAGTGGTCAGCAATAGGTTGCCAGGTAACTCTTCCCTTATCTTATTTCGAAACATTAGGGACAATGTTCGATTCAAGTGCGGGAGGAGACTCTATCGTCTTTTCTTTATTACCTTTCTCGTTTCTTTTCCTTTATTGCTTTTTCTTTGTTGTTTTTAGGTAGTTTATTTCCTTTTAGTTGTTTATTTTGCTTTTTAGTATAATGCATGAGTCTGACGAGTCACCAAATATAGTAGATCTTTAGTACAATCCTACCTCCCCATACCTTTAGCCCCACCAAATTTTTTTTGCAAAAGAAACTAGTGTTATTCCGAAAGTTTTCAGGTTTTAAAGACATGTTTTGAGTAAGGATGCGGTGACTTGGGAGAACTCTACGAAACATCAGTATTATTTTAGCACCATAGACTTCGTAAATATAGGAACCACTCCCGAAACCCCATATACCATGACCTTAATCATCATTTCCGTATAAGTCCTCAGTATTTTATCTCAGCAGTCAGCTCCGGCCTACGCATCCTCTACGTAGGGGACCGATGCAAATAAGTGAATGATCCAGAAAAACAAAAAAAATAATAAAAGAAAACAAAAAGGCAACTCCGATATAGGTGACCCTCACAAAGTCATTTAAACCAAAGAATTGTAAAAATTTGCTACAAAAAGAAAAAAAAAAGAAAAAAAAAAGAAAAAGAAAAAAAAACTTACCCACTGTTAGTTGGTTCAGAGGTATTTGGCACTGAATTCGGTAGGGCGAATTATGATCCGATCCCCCACAACTACAGTTGGGTCCAATAAAAGGGTTTACACATATTTATATGCCAGAAACCCCATGCTCAGATCATAATCACTAACAGGCCACTCTACTATGAAGCATGTATGGATAATGGGCTTAATGTGATTGCGCATGAATGAAAAGGACACAAAAAGAGATGAAGAGGCAGGCCTAGGTATTGTGGGATAATATGGGTTGGTTAATATAGGAATGAAGTTTATGTCCGTATTTGCGGATTAGTGTCATCATGATACCCTTAGTTCACTCAGTTAGTACCTATCACTGCATCCCGACTTGAACTTAGAATTTTTACCTGAAGCACTCGTTTACACAAATTTTCTTTTATGAGCTTTTTAATGTTTTGCTTGAGGACAAGCAAAGGTTTAAGTGTGGGAGAGTTTGATAACACTGAAATTTACCGTATTTTCGACTCCGATTTCACATGCATTCTAGTTGTTTTATTGCTATATTTTCCTTTGTTTTCAGGTTTTTACTTTAATCGGAGCCCCGATCGAGAAAATGAGTGAAAAAGAGCTAAAAACCCTAAAATTTAGCATTTTGTACTTGTGGCCTACCCCATGGCTGGCGCCATAGACCCTGTCATGACGTGTCTAAGCCCAACTTCCCTCAACTTCCACATTCCCCACTACTTCCACTAAAGCGCCTCAGATTGGCCTTGTGGCGGGCGCCACAAGAGGAAAAGTTTTCCCTCCCATTTTCAAGTTGAAGGGAATCCTTGTCATTTCCATCTTTTTACTTGCTTATAAATAGAAACTCGAAATCACTTTTACAATCATCCAAACTTAGAGCAGAGGCAAACTCAGAGCAACTTTGTTTCACTTAGGCATATATTCAGTATTTTAAAGTGGTAATCGCTTCGCATTGGAGTGTTACCACAATTGTGTAATTGAGTCTGTAATCGAGTTTGGAGCACTTTGGAAGGAAGTTAATCCTGCCGCCATTTTCATTTCCGCTTTGTAATTTATTCAACCCTCCGATTGGAGCAGGTTTTTATTACTTGTCTTTATCTTATTTATTTCCCGCACTCACTTTACTTTATTTATTTCTTCGCACTCGCTTTACTTTATTTATTTCCCGCACTCGCTTTACTTTATTTATTTCCTCGCACTCGCTTTAAATTATTTATTTCCTCGCACTCGCACTACTTTTATTTACTTTCCGCACTCACACTACTTTTATTTAAATTAATGCACTTTTACGTTACCATGTCTAACTAAATCTATAAGGTTAGAATGTAAGAATCGTAATTGAACCGATAATCCGTACAATTGTTCGTAGAAGCACTTAAGGGCTATTTTAACTTTCAACTTAAGTTTTCCCGCACTTCAATTCCGTTGGGTAAGATCGAAAGTCGTCCAACGTCTATCTAAACTTAATTGTTTTTAACTATTTCAAAAACAGCGAAAGCGCTTTGTTTAGTTCATTAGGAGTTTTTAACTTAAGAAGAAAAGAGATTTTAAAACTATTTTCGGACGCGTTTATAAGTTTAGAGTCTGGTTCGTGAGAACCTCTTTTGGTTAAGAAATCCAGGTTATAATACTTTTCAACTTAGCCAAGATACTATATTTCTTAAAAATATGTTTACTACTCTAACGCAATGCACGCCTTTTTATAAGTGACAATAAAAGAGTTTGATTAGGGAGTACAACTCGGTTCTGAATACGCGAAAACGACAGTTCCTGTTAAATTAGTTCTTTTCAAATTAGGAAACATTGCCCATAAGTAATTCTATTAGCAAGTACTTGGATTATTAATTGATTACGTGAATTACATTCGACTCTGTCTTTATTAATTAATCTTTATTCAACACTTTACTTTTCATTGCACACTCCAAAAACACCTATTTTGATTGCCTTTGATAAACACCATAACAATAGATAACGATAGATTGGCACTTGGTCTCTGTGGATTCGACAATCTTTTATATTACTCTGACGCGTTCGTATACTTGCGAAAAACACCGCATCAATGCTTATACGGATCCTCACCTGCAAGACCACTAAACCTTGACAACAAGTGTATTAAACCAGATTTCAACTTAAAAGGAACAGTAACATCAGCATATTCAATACATAAACCATTGTAATTCATATCAGGAGCAACAAGTTCTCTCATAGTTCTTTGGTCAGCCATATTAAACTCAATAGAAATAAAAATCAACAAACAATGAGAAAACACATAACTAATTCAACAATGCAACAACAAATAGGAAAATACTGACAATGTCCCTATTAAGAACAAACAATTGAAATACAAAAAAAAAGATTAAAATAAAATACAAAAAATACAAAAACACGAAAATTAATCTAATAACGTCAATTAAGAATTTTGAGAATTTTTTCAGAATTTTTTGAAACTACCAAAACAGAAAATAAATCATAAAAAATAGAAAAATAGGGAATTTCAATTTTTTAGGGTGGCGTCGACTATTTAGTCTCTAAATAGAGACTTTCGATCCTTGATTTTTTCCTAATAAATCGACAAATAATCAGAATAATCTGAGACGATTTTCTTTAAAACAGATTTTTTTTTCTCAACCGCAAAAAGACTCGAACGCAAAAAAGTTAAGGCAAAAAATGCTAAAAAAAACAACACCTACGACTATAATAATGGTTAGACTATAAAAATGGTTAAAATCTACAAGAGTCCCCTGCAACGGCGCCAATTTGATCCGCTGTCGCACACGGGTCAAAAACGAGTAATAAAATATAGTAAACGGGAAACGACACCTCGAGTATCGTATCGCAAGATTCTTGTATTATTCTTAACCTAATGAAATCGATTTAAGGAGGGTTTATGTTTTAGTGGACGATTTAGAAAACAAAGCAAAAAAACTGATTAAAATAAGCGATTATAAAATAAGGCAATCTACTGTTTTCGGTTTCCGGCTGATCATTGGTTTTTACCAACCAATTCCCTAAGCTGCTTCGATCTCTATTCGATTCAAATTCGATTGATAAGCGCAATAGATATATGACAAATTTATATTCCTATATTCTGAATTAAGCAAACGGATAAATACAATCGTGAATTAAGCAAACACGATTTACAAACGCAATTTAACGACAAAGCGACGAAAACGGCGATTAATAGTTAGGAATGCAATCATATGAATTTAATCAAAACCATTCCACAAAATACAGATTAAGCAAATGAAATTTCATAAAAAAAATTGAAAGAGAACGAAATTAAATTGATAGAATAAAAACCTCAAAGCCTTGGAAATTCGGTTACAGCAGATTGACTCTAGGAGATTAGTTCCTCTTCATGATCGCACGAAAGCAAAAAGTTATCGTGAATAATCTATATTTACTACAGTACCGCGACTGCCCTTTTAAACAAAATAAGGGTTTCACTAATAATTCAAACTGGGTAGAAAAACCTAAATTCGGCCTAACAAATGACCCAACAGAAAATATTTTCTAAAGTACGAAACTTCAATGAATTATTTGAGACGTCTGCACTCCGAATCCACTTTTGGCTTCAACATAAAAGTTATAGGCCTTTTTCTTAGCTTTCCAACACATGTCAGAACTTGCAAAACGGCATCCCGTAGCTCAAGTTATGATCCGAACAGTTGACATGTATCAAATAACCGCTAAAACTGAAAATAACAAACGAGAATAGATTAAAGACAACCATGAATTTAAATCTAAAAATATAATAAAATAGTAAAATAAGCAAAATAAACTAAATAAATTCCCAAGTACAATTATAGAAGAATGTGCATCAAAATGCACTGATCAACAATATAAAATAAATTTAAAAAATAAGTGTATATCAATTAGATTTTTAAAGAAATATCAAATATTAGATAAATTGCATAAGACAATTATATAATATAAATATTGTTATACAACATATAAGTGGGAGTAGAAAGAAAAGTTTTCCTCCTCCTAAAAAGATTTTTGACTATTGTATCTACAGAAAAAAGAAAAAATAATTAACGACCGTTTAAAGAATATCATAAACAAATATAAAGATGGTTTTCTCTTCCTCACGAAAGAGTTGTTTTCTCTCCTAAGTATCAATCGCATTCACTACCGCCCAAGTATTAATGATTCGTCTCTCTTGCATGAAGGAACCTACATACGAATGACATTTACCTTCTTCATAACACATGTGCTCCTAAAAAGTTATCAAATTCTCATTCATTGATACTTCTTCTAAGGATGAAGAGCCAAAAGGAACACCATAGGTATGCAATTCCTAGTTGAAATGATTCTAGGCCCGACATTTCTGGATTTTGTCTTACATTTAGCCGACTCTGAGACAGAAAGGCTAGTTGGCGAAGATCCCCCCTCAGGGACCCTGCAAATTGCATGATGGGTTTCTAGAGTCTAGGAAATTACTAGAAGGAAACGGTCCTTAAAATTCTTCAAACGTTCGATACAAACTCCAAACATTTTAGATGTTTAATGTAGTGAGATCAACCTTTGTCCAAAAGAAAGATCCTTTGAGGTGTGTGACAAGCGAAAAGGTTAAAAAAGAGGTTCAAATACGACTTTTTATCCCTATATTCTCACCACTGCTAAAAGATTTTAACAAAGGCACAAGCTGCAATGGAGACCTAGGAATGGAAAATCTTTAAGCGCCTTAACACCCATCCTCAAACTCGATGAAGGGCAACCTGAATTTCAATAGAAAAAAGATGCATTCATAAAAATGGATGAAACACTTATCAAAGTAACTGCAAATCCACTTGCTAGTGTTGACATGCGATAATCAGAAAGACATACTCACTTCTAAGCAAGCATCATCCACTATATTTGCACTACAATAAAAGGAAATCATTCCACTAGTTTGGATTCATGCAACGATACAGACTAATGTTTATCGACTTCACCAAACTTACACGCTTCCATCAAACCATGTCCTCCCAATTGTCATGAAAAATATAATGCACTTCCCTAAAAGTGTTAGTGAAATAGCGAGTTTGACGTTTGTTTCAAACTGCTATGGCAACATCCATATTCGTTTGAGCCATGATAGAGGGAGAAATAGAAATAACCACACCCCTCATATCAAGGTTGTCGGTGTTCATCTCTTCGTTTTCTTTAGAAAATCCGTCAATACTCCTCTTAACAGGGGACCGAAGGGCTCATTGTTACTTTCTATAGAATCCTTAACAAACCCATAATTATCGTTAAGTACGACAAGATTGAGGTTGAATCGATTAACCTCTAAAGGGCCAACGTTCAAAGAATTTGAGTTTTCAAATATTGAAGATGATGAAGAATCCCCACCATCAAGTTATGTCATCATGTTCGCAAGAATACATTCTATATTGACCATAACAAAGACTATAAAACAAAGAAGGTGAATGTAAGGAAAAGGACTAGAAATGGTATTTGGATAAATAGGCAAAGAGAAAAAAATGGTTACAAGCAAGTGAAACTTGAAAATAAAGGTGAATTAAAAAAATGCATAACCCATATAAAAGGATAAGATGGTGAAACCAAAGGTCACCGAAACTCGAAGAAGAAGGAAATGATGTGTGAGAATAAATTAAGCCTAAGTTGTAAGAAGGAGCGAAAAGCATTTGAAAATCCAAAATAATATTTATATAGAATAATAAGAGAGATAAATCAATAGTATAGAGTGAAAGAAAATAGGAAGATGAAAAACAACATTCATATCTCGCATCGAAAATATAACGATACTTGAGTGCACTCAAACATTATAAGGGAAAAATGATGCATCCTACCTTTTGAATCTAGAACCACGTGTAAGAAAATCCTATGAAACATCTCAATTACGAGACTATCATTTAATACACATGTTACCTGAATCACTTCCATTATTCCATATAAGGATCCAACATAAGTGTCTCAATAAAGACGGTGATGCCCAGAAACTTATGGGAAGTTAATGGAAATTAATGACCTAAGACTAATGTAAGATTAAATAATGAACTAATATGGATAGTTTTTAATTTAGTTTAGTAGGATTAATTTAAAGCAACCCTTGTATTTTTTTATACTACAAAACATTATAAACTAAATTGTGATGGCTTATCATAAAATTTACTATAATGTATTAAAATTTCTCAAACACTCAGGTAAGAGACTTCAAATTCTCAAGCACACAAGCAATAGACTTCAAATGCTCAAGTATTTAACAAGAGACTTCTTACACTATAACTTACAGTTAAAAGATTGTGAGAAACTACACTTGATATACAATCAGAGGTATAGACAAAATACAACACATAAAGACTCTTAAAGACTTAAGAGTTTCTAGAATATACAAGTGTTAAGAAATTCTAAGTAAAACTTGTGTTTTTTATTTGACAGAGTAATAACTCTTTAAATGTCAATAGCTCACTATTTTCTTTAAGTCTTCAGCTTGTTATATAGAGATAAAGAAAATAGTCGTTCAAGAGTTTACACAAGAGTCTTCAAGAAGCTTGGTTTAAGAGACATTGAGATGTTTATATACATGGTTAATATCGTTGAAAGCTTATTTGAAATTCATTTGCTACAAAAAGAATTATCCATTGCATCTTAGCGGTCTTCTGCAGATTTTTGCTTAAGTTTTTACGTGATCAGAAGAAGACAAAATCCTCAATCCTTACGGGGACTAGATCTTCAGAGTCTGAATCTCCATATGCTGACGCTTCAGAGTCTTGATCTTCAAAGTCTGGATCTATAGACGCTGACGTCATAGTCGAGTTTTCATCTTCTGATCTTTTGGAATATGGATCTTTAGCTTCTCTTTGAATGTTCATTTTTAGTACTAGTACTAGTTTTTTTCAGAAATTCTACACACTTGAATTTTTTTTAGTATATCCTATTGCTCTTTAAATACTTTGTTATAATCAAAATCTTAGAGATATGGTACAAACCAATTTTTTTCTAACATTTTTTTTGTAGTGATCCTCAGTATGTCTCATACACCCATAATAGAAACAGAATAATGGAAGCTTCTCATAGCGGAAGTCAATCCAATTAACCCCATTATTCTTACTTTCGATGTACATTCCAGGCCTTATATAGGCATTAATGCTCATATCAACTATGACTTTCATTATTGTTGTTTTGTCAGGCATGTCAGAAGTACCCCACTTCCATCACCTCACCAAGATGACCTCAAAGCTTTTGTCCCATTTGAACAGTTTATCCATTAATGGGTAAACCCCATATATGAATCTAAATAGGGGCCTTTGAGAATTATAGAGAGCTAATAACTTCTCTTCATCCCATTATTGGAGTATAAGCCAAAAATTTATGAATAACCAGGGGCTTCCCTTAAGAATACGTTTGTGGTCTTCAATTATGTCCATTGAAATGTTAAACATAGCAAAATTAACTTCTTTAACCACTAGATTTGTAGGGTTACACCAAGTATTGGCTAACGCTGTTTGCATAAATCTTTTATGGATGAGTTTTTTTGTAACCAATTTTTCCAATATGTTGATTCTTATAGACTACTTTTCTTCCTGAATCTCATCATGTTCATATAAGATAAAGTCAGATTCATGATTATGATTAAGATTTGACTTTGAAACATTAAAATTCTTAGATTTCTCTTGAGATTTTGCACGAATTTATAAGTTTGGCAGGTTCAATTATGACATAGAGGGAATGTTGAGATGATTTAAGGTGTGGTTAAGACTTTGAATTTGTTCTTGAACATGTGATTTTGATATGAAATTATCTATTCCATAGTAACAAGTTTTCTTTTCACAGGAACCAACTTTCTGATAGTATTAATACTCGTTCTCATATGTTCCACAAAAATAAAGAGGGATAAAAACTCTGAGCAGAAAGTAAAGGATATTTAAAAAACGATTTGTCGGTGAAAGGTCACTACAAACACGAGAACAAGAGACGAAAGAGAGGAGAAAATAATAAAGGGTGAAGGAGAGGTGAAGAAAATCTTAACAAAGACGGAAAATAAACACGAATTAAGGGTGAAATAAAACTAAACAAGAACGATGACAAAATAAACTCATGAGAGATAACCGAAAGCATCTAGAGACAAACAAATGTCACACCTACAAAAAAGGAATAGAAACTAAGATAGAGAGATTGCAAGGAAGGTGGGAAAAAGACCAAAGATTTAAAAAATCAATCACATTATCAATTATTTCTTGGAGTCTTTATCATCATTAATGCACACAATAAAAAAAGTCCTTCAATTGAAATTCTCTCAATTTAAAATAAATGTAAAGATTTTTTAATACAACATAAATGTAATAATTAAAACTCTTTGATATTTATTTTTGATACATGATAAATACAATAAGAATAAAAAATGATGATGATTATTATTAAAGTATATAATTGAAAACATAAATGTATTAGTTATACAATCACATTTTTGTGTGGCCCATTTTATTTTAAATTAAATGTTACACTAAAGTTATTAATTTATTGAATTGGTCTTTAAGTCCAACAAGAGTCTCTTCTAACCAAATTATATTGTGATCGATTTTTTTGTTCGTTTGAATTTTTTCTTAAAAGATGCGTCATTTTGTTACAACTTCTTCTCCCAAAAGAAATTATAGTTATGCGAAACTCATTCAGCTTCCTTTTCATAGCCAAAATCATCATCCCCAGTCCCGTTCTATTCTCCTCTCACCATTGATCATACAAGCAAGGTTTTCGTTGTTAGCTTCAAAATGCATTTCAAGTTCAACGAAACAACAATCTTTTGCGATGTTAATCACCCTATTGAGAATGCAAGCTGCCATGATGTCTCCTTTATCATTTTTGAAAATAGCTCATAGCTCCCACTCACCCTTGACATCTAAATTTGCATTAGAGTTACACTTGATCCATCATGCGTATAGAGGTTTCCATCTTTGACAAGGTTTTCGTTGTTAGCTTCAAAATGCATTTAAAGTTCAACGAAACAACAATCTTTTGCGATGTCAATGACCCTATTGAGAGTGCAAGCTGCCATGATGTCTCCTTTATCATTTTTGAAAATAGCTCATAGCTCCCACTCACCCTTGACATCTAAATCTGCATTGGAGTTACACTTGATCCATCATGCGTATAGAGGTTTCCATCTTTGACAAGGTTTTCGTTGTTAGCTTCAAAATGCATTTCAAGTTCAACGAAACAACAATCTTTTGCGATGTCAATCACCCTATTGAGAGTGCAAGCTGCCATGATGTCTCCTTTATCATTTCTGAAAATAGCTCATAGCTCCCACTCACCCTTGACATTTAAATCTGCATTGGAGTTACACTTGATCCATCATGCGTATAGAGGTTTCCATCATTGACAAGGTTTTCGTTGTTAGCTTCAAAATGCATTCCAAGTTCAATGAAACAACGATCTTTTGCGATGTCAATCACCCTATAAAGAGTGCAAGCTGCCATGATGTCTACTTTATCATTTCTGAAAATAGCTCATAGCTCCCACTCACCCTTGACATCTAAATCTACATTGGAGTTACACTTGATCCATCATGCGTATAGAGGTTTCCATCTTTGACAAGGTTTTCGTTGTTAGCTTCAAAATGCATTTCAAGTTCAACGAAACAACAATCTTTTGCGATGTCAATCACCCTATTGGGAGTGCAAGCTTCCATGATGTCTCCTTTATCATTTCTGAAAATAGCTCATAGCTCCCACTCACCCTTGACATCTAAATCTGCATTGGAGTTACACTTGATCCATCATGCGTATAGAGGTTTCCATCTTTGACAAGGTTTTCGTTGTTAGCTTCAAAATGCATTTCAAGTTCAACGAAACAACGATCTTTTGCGATGTCAATCACCCTATTGAGAGTGCAAGCTCCCATGATGTCTCCTTTATCATTTCTGAAAATAGCTCATAGCTCCCACTCACCCTTGACATCTAAATCTGCATTGGAGTTACACTTGATCCATCATGCGTATAAAGGTTTCCATCTTTGATAAGGTTTTCGTTGTTAGCTTCAAAATGCATTCCAAGTTCAATGAAACAACGATCTTTTGCGATGTCAATCACCCTATTGAGAGTGCAAGCTGCCATGATGTCTACTTTATCATTTCTGAAAATAGCTCATAGCTCCCACTCACCATTGACATCTAAATCTGCATTGGAGTTACACTTGATCCATCATGCGTATAGAGGTTTCCATCTTTGACAAGGTTTTCGTTGTTAGCTTCAAAATGCATTTCAAGTTCAACGAAACAAAAATCTTTTGCGATGTTAATCACCCTATTGAGAGTGCAAGCTGCCATGATGTCTCCTTTATCATTTCTGAAAATAGCTCATAGCTCCCACTCACCCTCGACATCTAAATCTGCGTTGGAGTTACACTTGATCCATCATGCGTATAGAGGTTTCCATCTTTGACAAGGTTTTCGTTGTTAGCTTCAAAATGCATTTCAAGTTCAACGAAACAACAATCTTTTGCGATGTCAATCACCCTATTGAGAGTGCAAGCTCCCATGATGTCTCCTTTATCATTTCTGAAAATAGCTCATAGCTCTCACTCACCCTTGACATCTAAATCTGCATTGGAGTTACACTTGATCCATAATGCGTATAGAGGTTTCCATCTTTGACAAGGTTTTCGTTGTTAGCTTCAAAATGCATTTCAAGTTCAACGAAACAACAATCTTTTGCGATGTCAATCACCCTATTGAGAGTGCAAGTTGCCATGATGTCTCCTTTATCATTTCTGAAAATAGCTCATAGCTCCCACTCACCCTTGACATCTAAATCTGCATTGGAGTTACACTTGATCCATCACACGTATAGAGGTTTCCATCTTTGACAAGGTTTTCGTTGTTAGCTTCAAAATGCATTTCAAGTTCAACGAAACAACAATCTTTTGCGATGTCAATCACCCTATTGAGAGTGCAAGCTGCCATGATGTCTCCTTTATCATTTCTGAAAATAGCTCATAGCTCCCACTCACCCTTGACATCTAAATCTACATTGGAGTTACACTTGATCCATCACGCGTATAGAGGTTCCATCTTTGACAATATTTTATTTATATATAAAATAAATTAAATTTTTTGGATGAGTTCGAAAATGACTCAATCTATTATTGAGATTCGTATCCACCATTTTAATTTCCATTTATTAGTTCAAATCACTTATGCAGACATATTTGATTCACCCATTCATATTATATATTTTTTCAATTTACTTAGGCGGATCGGAAGATTATGTCCACCTAAAATAATCCAAAATCAAAAATTTCTATATATTGAGAAAAAATATTGATGCATATAAATTAAGGTAGGATGAGAATGACAAGTATGAGTAGGATATTATAATATTTGTTTTTATATTTAGAGATTAAAAAGATTTGTGTGTCCGAATCGATTGAGATACTAACATTAGTATCCGTATTCTATGAATAAGTAAATGATCTTATTCATATCTATTATCCGAATTTTTAATAAAAATAAATATATTAATTATGAAATATTATATTATTTTAAATTGTTAAGAATTAGGAAATAAATAATCACTTATATGTAATAGTTTAAAATTGATGTATTTTTAAAAATTAATAAGCATTTATTTTTATATAATAGTGTAAATTATAATATATAAATATATATTATATATGTATGGGCCGGAATGAATATTAAGATATTCATCCCCAATCCTCAATTATTTAAGTAGATAATTATTCAATCCGGTATGAATCTGCTTATTTATGTGATTTTCATGGAAAATATATCCTCTTCTTAAACATTTTTGTGAGTAGAATGAGCCAAATTACTTTCTAATTAAGAGTCATTCTAAATTGAATGAGTTCTGTCATAAAAACACACATTAAGCATATCACAATTAGTATATACTCTTTTAAAAGAATTGAATGCATATTTTTAAACACATATTTTTTTAATTTAATATTCTAACAAATTTTTTGACCAAAAACAAAATTATAACAAAATTTCATAAAATAAAATGTTAGCCTTTTTGATATTAAATGCAGTTGACAGTTTGCATTTGCAATACATGGGATTGAGTGACGCGGTATTACTATCCTTACGGCCAAACAAGCAAGTTGTAAATTGTAGTAAATGGTAAGCACCAATAACAAGGTTGCGTCTATGCGTATATTCTAACATTTTAATATTTTATTTGTAAGATCATATTTTAATATATAACCTCCTGCTCCCTCTTCTTGTGTTCTCTAGCTCCATTTTCACTCCAACCACTCCTCTCTCTTTCTCTTTTATCTTCTCTTATACTGCAATCCATGGCTAATCGCTGGGTCAGGCCCGAGGTGAGTCCTTTTCCATCCATCATATATGTAATCGTCTATTTACTTCGCATTTTTGTAAGAGTTAGGGTTTCGCTTTTTTTATTTGTTTCACTTTCAGGTGTACCCGCTGTTCTTTGCGGTTGGAGCTGCTATTGGGATCTGTGGGTTTTCTATGGCTCGTCACATGTGCATCAACCCTGAAGTCAGGTATATCTCTCTCTCTCTCGTTGTACCCGAATTATTGCATGATGGTTATTGATCTTTGAAATTATTGATTTTTTCTCTTCTTTGGACTTTGACTTATCACAGATCGGAAAGTAATGTTTTCATTTACAGTAAGCTTTATCACTTTGACCCTATGTAATTATCCGATTTATTTTTTCTTGAAATAAGGGGACATGGAAAATTGAATATCCCCTTTCTATTTTTGCTATGCTGTAAATAGATCTTTAACCATTGATAATATTCTAATGCTTGAATCGAGGCTTATTTTTCAAATTTATGAAACTAAGTTTTGCGGTTGGGTCTTGCATGATTTAAAAGCTGTTGGTTTCACTTGGTTGACTCTTCGGAGCTTATCTATTGACATAAGTTTTGCGCGAACTTATGAAAACAGCTTAGGACAATATTCATAATCATAAGTTGTTTCCAACATATTTTCATATGTTTTTCAAGAAAGATTATAACAGCTTCCAGCTGTTGCTATAATTATTTTATTTTTTGTTACATAAATAGCTTATATGTTAGCGTTTATACTTGATATGTGTTTGTGCTATAAGTTACAAATAAATTGTTTAGCAAAACTGAGACTAATTAATATTCGTATTCCCGAGTTTGTTCTGGTTTGACAGAACTCTTATCTCAGTTTTACGCAGAGATATAGCTATTGATGTTTGATTTAGTTTTTGAAGCAGCATAATGGTTTGTTTGTTTGTTTGTTTTTTTCATGGTTTTAGGGTGAACAAGCAGGGCCGAGCTGCAGGAGTGTTGGAGAACTTTTCTGAGGGAGAGAAGTATACCGAACATTTGTTGAGGAAGTTTTCACGCAACAGGTCACCAGAGATTATGCCTGGCATCAACGGCTTCTTCACTGATCCAAGTCGCAATTAAGTTGCTTTGGATTAATAACATGGTTGAATTCTTATGTGACATATGTTGTGTCAAAAACTCAGTATTATTGTCGTGCATTTAGAAAACAAAATTGTGTTTGATCTCTCTGCCTGAACCCCATGTATGCTGTGGTTGAGAATAACATTGTCCTGTTTGTTGTGTTAATTGTTGCTGAAGTTTTATGAAGTCATGATGTTTTCTAGCCTGCTTGTTGAAACTGGTGTGAGAAATAAATTGCAATTGGTAATCCTGGTTCAAGCTTGTTACCATCTGTACAATTTAACAAGACCCGAACCTATATGAACAAGATTGTACCGGGGTTCTCATATAAACTATTTTCACTTTCCAAATGAAATCTCACCTTTAAAGTTTTTTTTTACAGGAATGAACTTAAATTTGAGAATTTAAAACTTTTGCTATTGAACATGTTTTCTGGCCTCTAATTTATTGTTTTGTTGATTTTTATGCTTAAATGACCTACAATTAACTTTTGATCAACATCATTTGTTATGGGCCGGCTGCAAGTCCCAACAAGCAAAGCTCGGTAGCACACAAACGTCGTTACCAACCATTTATCCTATTTAGAGAGAAAGCGTGCCACTTTGTGAGGATCATATCATTTTCATTCAAATTCGATTCTCACTATCTTACTAATTTGAGTGTTGGAATGTTAATCTTGTAGATCAGTCATATTCCACTAGAACTCACTATGAAATCAACCTCTCTAGTCTTCATATAGTTCCTTAGGAGAACATTTGTGTCGTTTGTTGGAATCGACTTTTGATTCCTATGATTTCCATGAGTCATCACTTCTCGATTCAACCGAATCAGATCCAGATCTCCACAATTCCATCTAGGCGAACCTTTCTTCAGACATACGTTACGACTTGCTGTCACCGGATGCGAAACACTCCCCGATTTCCAACTCTTCCAGGCTTATCTTAGCATGCAATGAGCTAATGAGTTGTTGAATAACATGTACCAGATGGTTGAACAATAAAATCCCCAGGCGTTTACAGATAGATTAACTCGGATATGCATAATGCCATTTCAAAAAACAACACCTTGTTGGAGGCGACATCACATAAAACTGTAGAGCCAAGAAAGGATCTAGAAGAAGTCCAAAAATCTCCAAGTCACCGACGACATAGACTTCATACTTCTTCCCCATATCTCAAAGGAGGAAGGGGCTGTCAAACTCCTCCCGAAGTTCTCCGGCCAAGGAGGAGAGAAATGAACGAAGAAGAAAACTCTAAAGAGGATCATGAAGTCTCTAAAGAGGCCTTTAAAACTCTAGAGTTACAAAGAAAATGGAGATTCAGATGGGTATGTCTAGCAAGTGAACGACTGATTAAACTACTACATAAGCATGGAAAAAAATACGCCTCCAGCTAGATCAGACTGCCGCTACCCTGAACCTAACGTTAAAAAACCGATTTAGTTGGGGGCGAGGACGGGTGCAGGGAAAAACTAATTTTTAATTACGAGGTGGAGGCAGGGGCAGGGGATGCTAGTACATTCCCCACAACCACCCCTGCCCGAATTATTAAATTTATTTTGTTATCTTTATTTTTAATAATTTTACTTTCCATTTACTTTTTTTAATCTTAAAATAGTAAATTTATTTTATAATTTTTTTAAAATATAGATTAAATAAAAATGACAAAGTATTATCATTATTACTAAAATGATCCAATATTTAGTTTAATTAGTCATTTTTGTTGCCATGAAAAAAATTATGCATTTTTAAAAAAATTATAGTTTCTGCGAGTGGGTGTAGGGCGGGGAGGGGAAAACCGTTCCTCATTTCTGCGAGCTGGTACAAGGAGAAGGGGGTGAAGCTGGTAATGCTGAAACCTATCCCCATCTCGCACGTTGCATTGCCTGCTACTACTATGCTGACGAAAATGTGAAATGAAATCTCTTTGCACTAACCTTAACCGAGTGCACCCATGCTTGATACAAGTCCCTCATAGATGGAAGCATATACTAATGGCCTGACCTATGCGAGGCTTTCACCGCCCATTTCACCATAAAAAAATCAATCGATCACCATGGTCATTCTCAACAAAGTCACACATGGTATTACCAAGGTGGCAGTAGCTGTGGAAGACTCGAATGGGAGCCTAAAGTACTAGATATTCAAGAAGGTTCTTAGACCAGGTTGTGATTTCCAAAGATAATTAGGAAAAAAAGAGACCTATAAATTTAATAATTTGTTTAGTAGGGCGTGTAACACCTTAAACCCCGAAACTTATATAAAAAGAATTACTCAACAATTTAAGATTTCACTTTGACAACCAACCAACAAAACTTTCAAAAATATTTAACAACATGTAACAGAAATTAACAAAAATAAAAACTTCAAATTGAATTTCTCAAATAAAGTATTAAACTTTAACATCACAATTCGACACCAACTCAAAATATAACAAAAGCGTCTTGTCCCCAATGTTATAAGATCAAAGTACTAAACAACTAAAATACAATAGAATGACAAATAAACAAAGGTAAGCTCCAAGAAGTTATCTTCCATTCATAACAACAAAACTCTACTCCTGATCATCTGCAAGATGTCTGTCGCACCTCAGAAAAAAAAGAACACGATGCTCGCGAAGCACAATCGCACGTTCGCGGGATGGACTAGACATAATCGCCACCGAACTTTATTTATTCCCAAAGAGGGAAAGGGAAAATATTGAGAAACCTCATAAAAGAACGATGATGATATGGTTGTCGCAACCAGATCAAGGCTCGGGAGTTGATTACAGAAGGGGAAGGTATTATCACCCCTCACATCCGTTGTACTCAACGAGAAGTATTTGGTTAGCTTTGCGATTATGCATGTTAGTGTCGTTTGTTTCTTCTTGATTACTAGAGGAGGAAAATAGTAGGACTAAAAATTGATTTTTTATTAGGGTTCTTGACGAGACTTTGATTCTCGATTCTACGTATCTCCAGGTGCGATGGAGAACTCAAGACTACGTAGTTCTGGGTAGAAAATGCTTATTTGTTGATCGATTTTAGAGAAAGCTATTTTGTCTCAATCGACAGAAAAACATTACTTGCTACCCAAAACAAGTTGAGAAAGGAACGCTTGCATCCAGCCGAATGGATAGATATATCAACATTCGTGGGGAAACGTCGCTAGCCTATTCACATATATAAGTGGACAAAGCACTGTCTTGTATTGTCTCGAGACGAAATACCTTTCGTTTATGAAAAAGGTTTAAAGATCGCGCGACAGAGAGAAAATAGTTTGATGTGTTGAGATTATTTTTTAGACGAATGATGAATAATCGAGTAAATAAACGTAAGCCCACCACCCCGATTATTCGTTCACGTTTTTTTTTGTTTGAGAAAATTATTAGTGGAAGATGAATAATCTAGCAATATGACATAAGCCAATCATTCGATTATTCGAGGAACATGAAAGTGTAAACCTATCATTTCCTTTTTCGCCCAAGTTTGATTAAGATGTTTTATTCGGATGACGAATAGATTGAGCAATATGTTGTAAACTAATCATTCAAACATTCGAGGAACAGGAAAGTGTAAACCTCTCATCCCCTTTTCATCCGGTTTTTATTAAGAAAAAGATTACGCACTTCGGACAATCGGGAAAGAAAAGCTCGATGTTGATAAGGGGTTTAATGTGTTTGTTTGAAAAATGATTTATGAAATGGTTTGACTATGTTTTAAAAATGGTTTGATTTGAGAAAATTACTCGAGTTGGATCGAAAACTATTTTTTGTTATTTTTGAAAGTGATTGATTTTAATATTGAGTTAGAAAATAACTAAGATAACAAAGCAATCAAAAGGAAAGCGGTTAAACTAGACAAGAAATCCAACCCGAGGATATGAGATACATTTTTCCGAATGGAGATATAATAAAACGATTAAAATGCAAGCCCATTAAACAAGTAAATGTAAACAACAAGGAACTCATTGTAAGAAGGACCAAGAGAAAGCCAAGGAATTGGAAACAAAATGAAATCTAGAGTACTGAATTTAGCTCTAAACTAACTTAAAGTGGATTCATGTAGGAATCACTCTATAAGAAGTCGAGCAATCGAATCTATGCGTCCAAGTAATTTTTGAAAGCTAAATTGGGTTTAAACTCTAAAATCCCAACACAATGAAAAGAAAAGAAAATTGAAACAAGAGTAACATCAGACTTTCTTTCTCTTTTGATTTGCGAACAAGCTTCTAAAAGGAAACAAAATGCTTGATATGCACAAAGGGGTCAGCCGTCGGTTAGCAGTGGAGGCGACGTCGCCCCCTCCTTTCACTCACTTCATTCATGTCGTCTCATATCTCTCCCTTAACCTTTCAAATAAATTATCTCTTTCAATCTCTTCCTCTCTCGAGATAACGACAAAAAAAAACTTCCAACAAGTCAAAACACATGATAAAATAAATAAAAACAAGAAGAGTTAAAGGATCCTACCAAGTTTTAAAGGTGTCGCGTTCGTTATGGTTTCGAAGGTTGTATGATAAGGTTAGCTCAAGTTTTGAATAAGAAAATGGGATTATAGTGTGTATATTTTGGATGGGGGCAAAGTGATCTTTTGGCTTATGTGTGGTGTTTTGCAATATGGGTGGAGGGAGGAAGTTGATTTGTGTGAGATGAGTGAATATCTTTACACTACAGTGGGAGTAAATCTTGTAGCATGATGAAGTATGAATGGTTTGTTGTTTGTTTATGGTGGAAAAGTTGGAGGTTTGTGTGGTTGAAAACAGAAGAGAGTATGGTGGTTTGATGGTTGCGTTTGGCTGGAGCAGGGTGTTTCACGCCGCAATATGATGGTCGGCATAGGAGAAGAGTTGAAGGGAGGAATAGTGACGTTAGGAAGATGCGTTTGTTCGTTATGGGGCAGATGCCAAAAATTTGACAGAGAGAGTTGAAGGTTTGTGTTGGTTTCGTTGTAGAGAGAGGATGGTTGGAAGAGTTTGTGACGAAGTGTGTATGTTTGGGGAAGAAGATGGAAAAGTGCTTTGTGAAGAAAATAAAAATAGGAGGCTAATGAATGAAGCTTAAATAAAAATTAAAAGAAAACATGTTCTCCCTTGTACTTAAGACCCACTCTCTTTTCGTGAGTTTTGAAAACAAGGTCATCTCACCTCTCAAATTGTGCTGCCTGTATCGATCTGAGTGTTTTTTTTTTTAATTTTCAACAACTACTAAGTATAATATTTGATATGTTTAGGATTTTTAGACAAAATAATTACTCTCTCTATTTAGGGTTTTGAGACAAAATAATTACTCTCTCCGTTCCTTTTTAAGTGTTATTTTTTGACTTTTTACATATACCAAGAAAGCTAATCATTATTGTTACTTTTCAAATAATAATTCTCATTTACCTATAATACCCTTAATCATTTATATTATTTATTTTACTTTTTCTCTCTATGTAATAATTATTTTAGGATAATTTTGACAAAAATATACTTAATATTACCTTGAACTTTGCAAGTGACAATTGAAAAAGAATATTTTTTTTTAAAGAAAGTAACACTTAAAAAGGAACGGAGGACGTATAAACAAACTAATTAAAATAAAATTAAACCATTCTAAATAATTAAAATCAAATTCGAAATAAAACTGTAGAAAATTCTAATTAATTAATTCGAACATTTTGGCAAAGAAATAAAAATAAGATGACTCAAAATGAATAAACAATTAGCCACAAAAAATTTTAAAAAATTAAAATGAATGCACTAAAATGATCAGTGCGAAATAAACCTCTGGAAAACAGACGTGTTTTGATCAAATTTTAAAGTAAAAAATGACCGGTTAAAAAGGTCCAGGCTGATCAAAATGCGACAGAAAAAAGAGTCGAAAAAATAAAACGAGCACGTCGGGTTAAATTATGAAAACCATAGATCAATCAAACTGACGTTTGCAAGCTCGATTTTGAAAATTTCCATCCGCTAATTTCACGTGCATTTGAGAATTAGTTCAACCGATTTGCCTATAGATTTGAAATATTATTTCGATCAACATTTTAAGCATTGTGTGAGATGAAATGTATATTATGATATGCAGATGATATGAATGTCATGATGTATGTATCGATTTGCTGATTCAGGGTATTGGGGTGTGACAATGTCCATGATGGAAAATATAAAGCAAACGGGGTGAGAGTAAACTTCGATATAAAACGGCGTAAAGAATGCGAGGGTAGATAAACAGACAACACATCATACATTCAATACACAAACCAAACCAAACCATTACAATCTCATACCTTTTCCCTCATAATATATACAAATGCATGCAATGTGACTCACGATATTGACGTTATGCATGTGGTGATAATCAATAATGGTTCTTCATACGAATCTGGTTCACCCCTCTGAACTCCGAGTCCACCATTCTAGACTCGGGACAAGTTACTCGTCCACCCTTATAGACTCGTAACTCGCCTCTTACACAACAACAACACAAAGGATGTATGACATACAACTTATGCAACAATACCAATCACATGTTTATAATCCCCCATTCGAACCATAAACAATATGAAACATAGAAACAACGTCGTTCTACCTTTGAAACTACCACCATAATAAACAACGATTATGTACTATCCACATAAATAATCATCAATCATCATAACAACTCATCCTGAATCAATCACACGTTCACAATATTGCACCTAAAGAAAACATTATATTCATATCAGTAATTCATATTCAGCTCCCTAAAACATTACTGGGGAAAAGTGTTATGCATTAGCTTTCCAACGCTTCGAACCGCGCCTCGACGAAGTCACGAATCCCATGTTATGCTTGAAATGACTCACTTGGTACACAGTATAGGGAGCTGCTACGACCACCTGTAGCAACTGTTACGACCCATAGCACTCCCCAGTCACTCCCGCTTCTGGGCACGCGTCTAGTACAAAAACCAGAGGGTTGTTACGGTCGCCCGTATAAGTGCCCTATAAGCCCAAAAATTGTTTCACGATTTTGTGCGACTGCTTTTGTTTTTGAATCCTGCATCAGACCCCAAACCTTGGTTTTTGATTTCTAATAGTCTCAAAACATATTATACATCATTGTACATGAAAACATATACAATTTATCACCTTTTAACAACCAAATCAACAATACCTCATGAATTGCCCATGATCATAGTACCAAAACTCCAAGCACATGGACAATATCTCAATGAATTTATACACACCAAGACATATGCAATTCAACCTCAAAATTAGCATACAAAATCACAATTATCACAACACATTGATTAAGTTTCTCATAAATATTTCTTAAACACATCAAACATTCAATAATGGTGAAATAAATAAGAAAATCTAGATGAGGGTGAGGATCCCTTTTCACCCTTAATAAATTACACCAATATACGAAGTAGTTTCTCATATTTCCTGAATTTCCAGCAAAAGCTTTTCAATAATGATGGGTTCCTTCTTATTCCTCAAAGTCCTAGCCTCTCTCAAGCTTTTGCCTCTTTTCTCCCAAACTTAATTTCATGACCAATGAAAAACTTAACTTTCCACACTTCTTCATTTTTGATATAAAACCTATTTTTTACTCATTTATGTTAGTCCTATCATATCCTCAATAATCTCCCCAATCCTCACTTTACCTTTACTACATTATTTTACTATTTATTTTATAATTAAATCTAATTCCACAAAAATAATATTAATAAGTTATTATTTCTAATTTTCCTTATTTTTATAATACTTATACTATTTCAATTATTCTCCTAATTATAAAATTAATTAAAATTCTAATTAATTCCACCACTCTCACCAACCCAACCACATGTCACATGCTACACACATATTCACCAAAAAATAAACCAAAACATATAACTCACTTAATAATTTAAATAAAATGCAACTAAATTCAATTAAATAAATTAATTGAATTTGGGGTGTTACATGGTGCAACCCTACATCAACTATGAAGAAAAGTTGTTGGTCGATGAATACAGTTGGATATCGGGAACAATGTGGCAGGATGCGTATAACTCCTCAATTTCCAGCTCTTAATGCCTAATCTTAGCATGCAATGAGCTAATGAGTTGTTGAAGAGCATATACCAGATGCTTCCACAATAAAACTCCCAAGAATTTGTAGACATATTAACTTGGATGAAAGAGATCATGCACAATGCCATTCCAAAGAACAATACCGTGTTGGAAGCCAACTCATATAAAATTGCAGAGCCAAGAAAGAATCCAGAAGAAGTCCACAAATATCCAAGTCGCCGGTGACACATAGGTTATACAACTTCCCTAGATCTCGAAAGAGGAAGGGTTGACAGACTCATCCCGAAGTCCACCGACCAAGGAGGAGAGAAAGGAATGAAGAATAAGCCCTCACCTAACCACGAAAAAAGAACCATATGTCTTTATGCATATGGGATGGAAGGATCCCAAAGTCTTTTGAAAAGCCTATAAAGCTCATGGAAATGGAGATCCAGAGGAATATGTCGAGCATGTGAATGAACGATTATACTACTACCACGCTGGCAGAGACATGAAGTGCAATCTATTCACACTAACCTTAATTGAGTGCGCCAATGGATGGTATAAGTCCCTCCCGGTCAGAAGCATAAACTCTTGGCGTGACCCATGAGAGTCTTTCACCGTCCATTTCACTTCTAGGAAAAGACAACCGACCACCATGGTCGTTCTCAACAGAGTCACACAGGGTAAGAAGAAGACCTTGCATGCATACATTGACCGCTTTACCAAGGTGGCAGTAGTCGTGGGAGGGTCAAATGAGAGCCTAAAGTGTTAGATCTTCAAGAAGGCCTTAAACCAAATTGTTCTTTCTGTGAAAAATTAGGGCGAAAGGAAACCCAAAACTTGAAGGACTTGTTGAGTAAGACGTAACCCTACATTAATTATGAAGAAAAGTTGTTGATCGATGGAGGCAGTTAGATACCTGGAAACCCTTTGACCAAATGCGAAGCACTCTTCGATTTCCAGCTCTTGCATGCTAATCTTAGCATGCAATTAGCTAATGAGTTGTTGAAGAGCATGCACCAGATGGTTCAACAATAAAACTTCCAGGCCTTTGTAGACAAATAACTTGGATAAAAAAGAGCAGGAACAATGCCATTCCAAAGAACAACACCATGCTGAAGACAGTCTCACATAAAACCGTAGAGCTAAGAAAAGTCCAAAAATCTCCAATCCGATGATGAAACATACATCATACTCCTTCCTCAAGTCTCGAAGGAGGAAAGAGTTACCACACTCCTCCTGAATTCCGCACAAGGAGGATATAAATGAATGAAGAAGAAGCCCTCACTCATCCACGAAAGAAGAACCATCTGTCTGTACGCATATTGGATGGAAGGATCTCGAAGTCTTTGGAGAATATTCTAAAGCTCCAGAGTTACAATGAAAATGGAGATCCCGACGAACACGTGTAGCGTGTGAACGACTGATTAGACTACTACTACACTGTCAAAGACGTGAAATGTAATCTCTTTGCACTAACCTTAACCGAGTACGCCCATGCCCGGTAGAAATCCCTCCCGGACAGAAGCATAGACTCATGGTCCGACTTATGCAAGACTTTCATCGCCCATTTCACTGTTAAGAAAATACAACCGACCATCATGACCATTTTCAACGGCGTCACACAAAGGTAAGAAAGAGGCCATACGCATACATTGCCGACTTTACAAAGGTGGCAATAGCTACGGGAGGCTCAAATGAGAGCCCAAAGTGTTGTATATTTTATAAGGTCCTTAGACCCACAAGAAACAATTCGGAAGTTAACTTTCAGACATCCCTAATACACACTAAAACACTTCGTAAATGAACCACCCCCATTATGCAAAAAAAAAAAAGAGTCTGGAAGTTAACTTTCGCACGTCCTTAATACACTCTAAAATACTTCGTAAGTGAGTCACACCCATTTTGCCAAAGGATTGATGAAGGGTGAATCCGGAAGTTAATTTATGGAATAACCCTTAGGACATTAAGTTTTCCTCTTGGACGGTAAGTTTGATATAAATTTGACATATTTTAATAAACAGTATATTTTAAGCCATTTATACAAACTATCCATAATTGTTAAAGTAGTGAGGTGTCTAAGGGGTCTCTTGGAAACACATGAGAAATGACAGTAACATGATGGACTTCTGAGGTTTCTATGGCAGCAACAAGGGACACATGTCTCCGGGAAGACGACACCGGAGATATATGAACTCGGGGAGACAATGCTTCTGCATCAAATAAGTGGCATTGACTGACGATGCATGCTGAGCCACTCTATCATGTCTCAATCTTTCTTAGTTTCCATACATTTTACCTTTAATTAAATTAGAGAAATTATATCATAATTAAAAAAGTCAAACTCAAGGGGTAGAACAGATAAAATCAAATAAACTATGCATATCAGAGAAATCCGAAAGTTAACTTCCGTACCAAATCTAGAAGTTAACTCCCGTATCAGACGAAACCAAAATAACATAGAATTTGTTGCATTTTGACTGCATTCAAAAATTAAATTTAAGATTTTATGAGCATTATTGATTTTTCACTATGTTGTGGGAATTTGCATAAAGTAATCTCCATAAGCAAATGAGATTTTAACTTGCCACCCCCACACTTGTACTTGGCACCCCATAGTTTCATAGTTCCATATCTGCCCTGACAAAAATTTGAAAGAAATTTCTGTACACAATTTTTGATAGGCAAATTAAAATTTCCGGTAAAAACTAAATTTCCAGTATATACCGGAATTTCTGAAATTTTCGTGAATTTGGAATATTACCATAAATTCTAAAAGTACCATGTTATACTAGAGATCTCAACCAAAATGAAAATTTCAATAGTTTAATTTGTTTGAAATTTTAAACGCTCATGATTTTGTCAATAGTTTTGGATGGTTGTGATTGCACCAAAAATTTTGTATGATCCAGAATAAATACAAAGTTGTATAAATTGGGGTCACCTGTTGTTTGATAAAAACATCTCAAAATGCCTATTTCTCAATTTTTGATTAAGGCAGAATTGTACTTCAACAGAGCTTCACCTCTTGTACAGTTATGGCTTTTGGATGACACCACATCTCTCGCTGTCTTGACATCCAAGTTGAATGAATTGTTGTCTAATACCGAAAACAGAAAGGTGAGAAAGATCGAGTTTCATGAAGATTGGATTGATACTGATGGAAGGGTGAAATACGACCTTATTGAGTTGAATACCGATGAAGATGTGAAGGATATGTGGAGATTATTTTGTCGTAGGTTAATAAAGGGCCTGATATAGTTAGATGCTAAGATTTCAAGGTCTGTCGACGACATGATTAAGATGATGAAACATCCAGAATCAACAATAGCAGATGAGACCGGATCAACAACAACACATTTGGCTGGACCACCTCATCGGCAACAGGGGCATCTGACTAAACCACCTCATCAACAACCACCTCATGAGCAACCTTAGTAGCAATATGTGCCTCATCTTTCTCAGCCGATGGATCATGAACATCCTGAACCTGCACATCCTAAGCATGAACAACCTCAACATCATCTTTGGATTTCTCAATTGATCTCACCGCTCGAGCGTTAGGTGTTACGGAGTGCGCAGAACTACCCCTGCTCAACCAACCGTTTTCGGTGTGAACCGATTGAAACCACTCGTCCAATCCATACCTGGAAAGACTCAGCCTCAATAGCCCTTGCCTGGTCTAGCACTCTATCTGTCACTCTGTCTGCAATAGTGTCGTCCCTGCCCTTATATTTTATTGAAAAAAATGGAAAAAAGAAAAAAGATTAATCCCAGAAATTTTCAAGAAAAAACAAAAATTTATAACTATCTAAAATTTTGAAATTTCCAAGGATTTGCGGGTCATTTGTACCGCAAATTGTGAAATTTCTTAGGGAAATATTTTCACAAATATCAAAAGATTTGAAATTCACAATGCAAAATCACAAAAATTTCATAATTTACACTAAAAAAAATATATTGTTTTCAAAATTTTCCAATAGATCGAATGAAATTTCCTTTATCACTCCAAAGAATTTGTAATTCGCGCATATGGTTAGATGAATTTTGAAAAGAAAAAAAAAAGTAAAAAATGTTGCAAGAATGTTAGCAACTATGGGAGTAGCAAGATAAAACCCCTAAACAATTTGATACCTTTATTATTTAGAAAGCACAATTATAATTTACACCGCAGTTCACTGACAAGTTAAATCTCCCAACAATAGGAAAAATCGAGCGAAAAACCGAAAAATGTGAAAATGTTTAATCAGTTACTGGTTAAACCAGTTCAACGAACCTGTAACAGTTCCCATCTCTTCCCACCAAAACCCCGATTTTGGCTTCCACGAAACGCCCTCACCACCGTACCTGAATCTCCACCGGTTTCCGAAGACGCCACCGCAGCAAAACTCGTCCTCGAATCAGATCCATCATCCCTCCCCGAAACCCTATCAAATCACTCTTTCCAATGGACCCCACAGCTAGTCAACAACGTTCTAAAGCGACTATGGAACCACGGACCCAAAGCCCTACAATTCTTCAAACACCTAGAACGCCACCCAACTTACATTCACTCCCCATCAAGCTTCGAACACGCCATCGACATCGCAGCCCGATTGCGTGATTACAACACTGCTTGGGCTTTCGTTGGCAGAATGCGGGCTCTCCGTATCGGCCCGACTCCTCGAGCATTCGCTATACTCGCTGAAAGGTATGCCACCGGTGGAAAAGCCCACCGGGCAGTGAAAGTGTTTTTGTCTATGCACGAACACGGTTGCCACCAGGATTTGAATTCATTCAACACAATCCTCGACGTTCTCTGCAAGACGAGACGCGTTGAGATGGCTCATAGTTTGTTCAAAACATTCAAAGGTAGGTTTAGATGTGATAGTGTTAGTTACAACATAATGGCTAATGGTTGGTGTTTAATTAAGCGAACGCCAATGGCGTTACAGGTTATGAAGGAGATGGTGGAGAGAGGAATTACGCCGACGATGGTTACTTATAATACTTTGCTCAAAGGGTATTTTAGGTGTAATCAGTTGAGGGAAGCTTGGGAGTTTTTTCTGGAGATGAAGAAGAGGAAATGTGAAATTGATGTTGTTACTTACACTACAATGGTTCATGGGTTTGGTGTTGCTGGTGAGGTTAAGAGATCGAAGAGGGTTTTCGATGCGATGGTGAAAGAGGGTTTGGTTCCTTCTGTTGCTACTTATAATGCCTTGATTCAGGTTTTGTGTAAGAAGGATAGTGTGCAGAATGCTTTGTTGGTTTTTGAAGAGATGGTGGGAAAAGGGTGTGTGCCTAATTTGACTACTTACAATGTTGTTATCAGAGGTTTGTGTCATTCAGGTGAAATGGAGAAAGCTTTGGAGTTTATGAAGAGAATGGAAGAACATGGGTGTAGGCCAAGTGTTCAAACATACAATGTTGTGGTACGTTATTATTGTGATGATGGGGAACTTGAAAAGGGTTTGGAGTTGTTTGAAAAGATGGGGAATGGGACTTGTTTGCCCAATTTGGACACCTATAATATTCTGATTAGTGCCATGTTTGTGAGGAAGAAATCGGAGGATTTGGTGGTGGCTGGGAAGTTGTTGATGGAGATGGTTGGTAGAGGTTTCTTGCCCCGAAAGTTTACTTTTAATCGGGTGTTAAATGGACTTGTTTTAATGGGGAATCGAGATTTTGCTAATGAGATATTAAGAATGCAAAACAGGTGTGGTCGTGTTCTCCGTCATATGAAATTATGACAATGTTTGGATTTGGTTCCCCGGAACAACCATTTCTGTTGTCCCCATGCATTACTCTGTATTATGAACTGGTTTTATGGCTTGAGATTGTTGCTTCACAAGTTTGAGAGTAAAATCCAAGTCTTTCAAGGGGAAAATGAGGCTATCACAAATTCACAGTGTTTGAAGTAAGAATAATGGCATTTTTGACACAATTGGTTTGACTTTCAGTCATGCAATTTAAGAACTGAGGGTTGAAGAGCTCCCTAATTCACCACTGCTTTTCAATGAGAAAGTGCCCATGATATTATACTTTTAGCAAGTATCATCTACAACAGAACATGGTTGGAGCTTCAAATAATGTTTCTACTTTTTTTTTTAGTTCTTCTGTTAGGCTTCCTGTTCGAGATAATCTAAATGCAACCAAAATTCATGAGAAGAAGTCATTTCCACCCTTCACTGGTTGCAAGATGTGACTTGATGCTTATCAATGTATATTTATAAGTATTCTGATAGCATTCTCGAATACCATTGTATTTAGCCTCTTCAATCCTCAGCAAACTATTTTTGAAGTCTCAACGGTTTCAGGATTATTTAGAATCTGAGTTCTTCCTGACCTTTTAATTCATCATGTCTAGCTTGTAGCACATTTCTGGCTGCAACAAAAACATCTGTAATGGCAACCAATTGTTTATGTTGAATTTTGCAGTAACAAAATAAGTTCGTTACACATGATATTTGAAATGATTTATTTCTTTCGTATTAAAATAGCAGCACAAATGTGGTAATGCAACAATAAACATTTTGATACAAACAAACACTGACAAAATGAACAATATACACGTTTTTTGAATTCTAAAATAGATATTAAACCAAAGGCAAAGGCCATTACATGGAAAATGAAAACCCAACAGTAGGAGTAGAGGGTTTGTTCTATAAAATAATCTCATCTTGAACGCCAACATTTAAGGTCTTGTTTGGAAGGACAATGCTATTAATAACCACCACTTCATCCTCAACTGCAACAGATTCACCTGGTCACAGCATGCGAACAAGATTTGCAGAGTTAGTACTTTGTTATTTCATCTTCCCCCCATAATAAAGTACTGCCAATGTCTCTAAATATATAAACTAAACAATCTAAATCATTAGAGTTAAAAACGTTTGTAGTGATATTAAATTTGTTAACAGCTGATATTGTTAAGTTTACTCTTGAGAGATGATTTATTTTTATTTTTCATCATACTATTTGTTGCTTGCAGAACAAGATATAAAATAATCGTGGATAATAGTAATAAAATCATTAATGCAGTTAACAATTGAAGAATATCCTATAAAAAAGAGAGTAGATTTTTCAAGAGATTGGATTTGAATCCTAAGGATGAAATTGGTATTAAATAATAAAAGAATATGAACATAACATTAAGAAAAGTACCAAGTATAGTGACGCCGAGTTTTGCATTGTAATCTCCACGACCCTGAATTAGTTTAAACAATTTAGCAAACAACAGCAAATAAATGCAAATGTAACTGTAGGAGTTGAAAAATATGACACAACAACGAGCAATTTTTATGAATGCTATAGTTGGGCAAATCACTCCCCAAAACAATTTAGTTAACTATTAAAATTTCCAGACTTGCCTGGACACGTGCCCATCGTCCAATGGAGGATTTCCATCCAACAATTGCATGAAGAACAACAGCATTCTCCTATAAAATGAAATATGTAAAATTATAAGCTCCAAAAATGTTTATGCATTTAAAAACCAACTAATGTGTAGACTTACCTTGATTTCAACATCATCAAGGACTATACAATTTATGAGCCTTGCACCAGCTCCTATACGAGCATTTGCCGATATTGATACACCAGGACCAATCTGTTCAATCAGATTAACAAAAGTCAATTTGCATAACATGTCAAGACATTTAGACTTTATTTTTCTTGGACCTCTCACTCAAAAAGATAAAAAGGGTCCTCGCGGGGCATGGGGATGATATGCATCACATCACTTAAATATCTTATAATGTATAGCTCATAACACATACCAAGTTGCTACATATATACAATTTTCTAAAACTGTACAAATTACAAGTATCATGTACCAGAAGCACAACTAATAACATTAAGTTGTTATGCAATTAAGATGAAGTCGAAAGCCCCAGGGTAGAGAACTAGCTATTGAAGAAAAAGAGGTGAGAATTAACCTTTGCAGACGGATTCACTTTAGCTGATGGATGAATATAAACATCACCGCTGATGTAGGCTTTCTTAATACCATCTCCATTTGCTAATAGATGGGGGGCTGTGTGACGGAATTGTGAAAGATACAAGGCCGAACATCTTATGGACATTCTGCAAGCATTAAGTAAATATATACAATAATCACAGATGAAGGAAATGATGAATATGTAACAGAGCACTCTAGCTTACCCAGGAGTTTTGATTTGTTCCCAAAAGTCCAAAGTTTCATGTATATACAACTGTTTCTTCCCTGCAAGAGGTGAGAGGATATCTTGATCCAATCTGACATAATTGGCCGTATGATTCCTACAAAGAACTCTTCAGAATCAGATAACAATAAACCATATAAACTGCCCTTATTTTCACGCTGTGTATATACAACAAGAACAACCACCAAAGTTTTCTCCACCTACATAGATCAGATAACAACAGAATGTCCTGGACCTACTATGAATAACTTTTTAATAGACCATTAAACTTGGCTTCCTGCTACCTCTCACTGATGGATTATCCTCCATTTTATCAACCCTCCATTTCAAACTCAAAAGCATTCCTCCGTTTCATCCACCCTGATTAGATCCTATGGTAATTTCATGCTGTATATTTAAATGAATATTTTTTCCATAATCTAAATTGAACTTTTTGTGAGCTCAATAATGAATCTTAAACCAGTATTAAGACTAAGCTTAGGAACTACATGATGTATATATATGAAATGTCAAACTCTATACACATGCCACAGTTACAAATGGCTTTGAAATGAAAAAAGCACAATTCGTCAACTAAAAAGCAAGTTGAAACCCAAAATGATCAAGTAAAATTTGGTACGTAAACCAACATTTTAAACACTTAATTTAATGTTGATTATCTAGAAACTCCTTTCTTTGGTAAGATAACATGTTGTTTTCAGATTATTTGGATGTGGATTAATTCCAACTAGGGTGTTAACTTAGATCTAGCCACAGGTTGCAGTATAGTGGGGTTTTGAACTTTTGAACCCTTTGCACTGCAGGTAAAGTCCGTCTAAAAAGATAAATTTCAAAACATGCAAATACTATTCCATGATTAAAAATCACACATATTATAGCTGCATATCAAATCTGCTATTCCTGAACGCATGATAGGAATCAACTTAGTATAAAACTAGAGTAAGCAGCAAACTTGCCAAAACAGAGAGAAATTTCACATTCAGCCACCTCATCAGGTGGTTCCACTCAGTAACTAACTGATACAAGCTTTGATTCCCTGTGGGGATCGTCCTTTCTTACTAAGTCCACCTCATCAGGTGGTTCCACTCAGTAACTAACTGATACAAGCTTTGATTCCCTGTGGGGATCGTCCTTTCTTACTAAGTCCACCTTCCCATGTCCATCAATGCATAAATAAGTATGTGCTGAATTTATCTAAAAAACATTATTGAGGGAATTAACCATAAGTCGGCTATGTAAGAAGCAGACACAATTGAGCTTCCTTTAATATTTGATTTGCTCATTGAGGTGCAATCATAGTATAACTTTTTGTAAATTGATTTGCAAATTTAACTTGCCATTTTGGGTGACGACGAGTGTACAGAAATCCACGCTTAAATGCTTTATTCTGTGATATGTGACAGGCTTAAACACGAGAAACTCCAATGTTGTTGACAAGCATATAAGTTTTTAAAATCATTTTTCAGTTTTATAGCGGTTATACTAAAAGTCAATGTAAAAAATAAGTGTATATGCATACACAGTTATAAATATGCAAACTGTTTAGATAATTGACGAGACACTAAAGCTTAAGTTCATTGCATGAATTGATCTTATTGATTTACTAATGATCAGAGTGAAATTTCAAACCTTGTGTCTGGCACCATTGCTTCAAAGCTGGAGACACGCCTTAAGTTAGCTGCAAAATAAAACGACATATGAGTTATATTAGTTAATATACAGAAGGACAAATTCCAGTTATTTACAAATCCTTATATCCAGCACAAATTACATAGATGAAGATTTTCACTAAAATGAAATACAAACTGAATATATCTTTAATAATGGATGTGGCTTAAGATATTTCACTCGCCTCTGTCTTTCCACTGAGAAGAAACACCCTCAATGGCAGTAAAGATATCTGGTGTAAATATATACACACCACAGTTTATAAGGTCACTAACCTGCATTCAGGTAGCAGGTAGCATAAGACACTAAACAGCAACAATTTAAAGACATATCATAATAAGAACACAAACATACAAACGTTTCAGGTCTCTCTGTGTAATGCAAGAGTTCATGGGTGACCGGATCAGCAACCAATTCCCCAAATTCGCTAGCCGACTCCGGAGAAACCTTAAAAAATAAGATAAAAAAAGATCACAAAAATTTGATGCCAATGACCAAAATGTGACATTGAAAACAAACAAAGTGCATGCAATTTCCAACCTTGACAACCAGTATTGTTCCCATGCCACCATGTTTTTTGTGAGCATCTGTATGCAAAATTACACAGAAAAATCAACAACTAACCGTTCCATCAATTATATAAAAAACATAGTATATGAAAAAAGAGATTACCTAGCATTTGTGGCAGTGGAAAACTGCAGCAAACATCACAATTGAGCAAGAAAATATGCGACTGTCATACAAAATATGATAATCATGTCAATACAATAGCACTAGCATGTAAAATATGAAGACATTGAAAGGTAAAGAAAAAAACCGGATCTTCTTCCATGATGAGATCTTTAAAGTTATAAAGACCACCAGCAGAACCATGCGGCTTATCCTCTTTCAAGTACCTAACAGGGAGTTTAAGTTCATTGGAGATGGACGATACATATAATGCGAATTCGCGTTCTTCATAGAAACCAATGAGATAAATCCTGGCCAAATTGGGAATTTTTCGACAAGCAGAGATGGGGTGATGAACCATGGGTTGTCCAGCTAATGGGAAGAGTGGTTTGGGAACGTTGAATGATAATGGACGGAATCGAGTGCCTTTGGTGGGGCCTCCAACCATGATAACTGCCACTACTCTCTCTTCTGTGATTCCCATTTTTGTTGAACTCAGATGGATGAGATCTGCAATGAAGAGGAAGAAAAGCGAGGTTGAGAAATTACAATGAGGTTGCTGTGTTAAATGTTGATTATCATGAGGATGATATATGGTACATAAATGTACGGATCAAGCACGGTAACCAACGAAATATGTGAAAGTGCGATGCAGCTTCCAATTACAAATACAAATGAGAGAGAGAGAGGGAGGGAAATTTAACTGTATGTGTAACTCTATCTAACAATATTTACCGTTGCAATTGAAGCCTCTCTTAAGAAACAGATTAACTCACTCGCTAAATTCTTCACTCCTATCTCCATCTCCGCCTTGTCTGATATGTTACTCTGATTTTTTGTAAGCAAAGAAACTAATTAATTTTTTTTACGCTAACTACACTAATAAGTAAGCTTTATTCCCCGAACTACACTGATAAAATTTAATCATAATGATATATTAAAAATTATTCTTTAATTTAAATCATTAATCTCAAGATATTTCTTCCTAACTTCTCTAATACTCTTTAATACGGGATGCAACCGGTTACATCCGAGTGAAAATCACTTATAAATAGGAGAAATAAAAATTGCATAGTAGGTGTAACCGATTATTCCTGAAAGAATTTATTTTTGTAGCGGTCAGGTTTGTAAGTTTTGTTTTTTCAATTATGTAATTGTGTAACTTATATCCTGATCATTTTCTAATGTTTCGATATATGCGGAGACATCCTTATCAATGTTAATGAAAATACATTCTCAATCTCAATTATCTTTCTCTCGGTCTCTCTCCCCCTCTCCACATTCTAATTTTCTTAATTATTCACCAATTTTGTGGTTTCAAGTTCTAACATTTGACATCAAGAGCTCGATTCTGATCCACAAACACCTAGTTTGCAATATGATTGTGTCTCCAATGAAAGAATCCCTACAAACCTATCCATCCTTAATACGAAGAATTACGAAAATGGATGCAAACAAATGAAAATGTTGTTTGGCTACCAAGATGTTCTTGAAGTGATCAAAAACAGGGTGAATCCCCTTGTCCAAGGTGCAACAAATGCACAACGAGCAACACATAAGAAAGAAATGAAGAAAGATTTCAAGACATTGTTTTTGATCCATCAATGTATGGATGGTGAAAACTTTGAGAAAGTTAGTGATTGCGAATCGTCAAAACAAGCGTGCGGAATCTTAGAGAAGACATACACAATGGCTGACAAAGCGAAGACGGTGAGGTTACAAATTCACAAGCGTTAACTTGAATTAATTTGAATGGAAGAAAAGGTGGCGATCAACAATTTCACAACAAGAATCAATCGGTTGGTGAATCAAGTGAAGGTATGTGGAGAAACAATCACAAAGCAGTATGTTGTTGCAAAAATCTTGCGTTCTTTGACGCCAAGATTTGACACGTTATGGTAGCGATTAAGGAATTGAATGATCTTGCGATGATGAACAAAGAGGAGTTGCAAAACTCTCTTGAGGCTCATGAGCAAATGATGGAGGAGAGAAATAATGATAAGAAAAAGATGGATATCACTTTGCAAGCTCACTTCAACAAGAAGGACAAGAGATCGAAAAAAAAATCGCTCGTGAAGAGTAAAGAGAATTTTTAGAATTTTGATGGAAGAGAGTTCCAAAGTTCCAAGAATTCGACTTGTCAAAGGGGTAAGAGAAGTTGCAACAAAAATGATGATCAAGGCAACTTTAGAGGTGAAAGGAAAAGTTATGGCAAAAGCAAGACACAATGTTTTAAGTGCCAAATATTCAGTCATTTTGTAAGAGAATGCAACGTGAACAAGAAGGAACCTCAAGGAGATGAAGGCAAAGTTGCAAAACAAGGGTTTAATGAGAAGAATACACTCTTGGTCATAATCATAGAAGGAGAATGCAGGAGCAGTAGACTGCATGACAACAATAACATCAATTTTGAGAATGCCACAAAAATAGGTTGTAACCGATTACGTGAAAAGTGTGGTTTAGGAATTTTGAATGACAATGGACGAAATCGAGTGCCTTTGATGGGGCCTCCAACCATGATAACTGCTACTACTCCCTCTTATGTGATTCCCATTTTTGTTGAACTCAGATGGATGAGATCTGCAATGAAGAAAGGTGAGGTTGAAAAATTACAATGAGGTTGTTGTGTTAAATGCTTATTATTATTATTATGAGTATGATATATCATACATAAATGTACGGAGTGGGGCACGGTAACCAACAAGATATTTGAAAGTGCGATGTAACATCAAATTATAAATACAAATGAGAGACGGAGAGGGAGAGATGGAAATTTAACTGCCTATAACTCCATCTAACATATTTACCGTTGCAATTGAGGTTTCTCCTTGTCTGTTACTGTTACTCTGATTCTTTGTGAGCAAAAAACTAATTAATTCTTTAGTAGTAACTACAACAAGTAATCCTTATTGTTTGTCTTCTCTCCATCTGATCTATCTAGGGATGACAATGAATACCTATGAGAACGAGTATTAGTTTTCCGTTATACACCTCTTTTAGTAAATATGATATTTGTACCATGCCCCATACCCATGCGGTATTTGACAAATGAGTATCCGTAAAGTTTAAGATATCAACGAGCATTATATATATATATATATATATATATATATATATATATATATATATATATATATATATATATATATATATATATATATATATATATATATATATATATATATATATATATAATTTCTTTTATCCCTTTTAAAATAAAAAAATAGTTTCAAATTTAACATATAAAAATAATAACAAAAATAAATCACATTCATTTTATTTCTTCTTTTATCAAAATATTATATCAAATTCAACAAAATAATAACTATTTCATATTCAACATCAACAACAACAACAACAACAACAACATAATAATAATAATAATAATAATAATAATAATAATAATAATAATAATAATAATAATAATAATAATAATAATAATAGTAATAATAATAGTTTCATATTTAATATAATAATAGCAATTTTAGATTAAACAAATTAATATTTAAGTTATTTTGCTAATTATTAATAGATACAAATATATACAGGTACAAATACCATCAAATCTCTATCTCTGCCCGTAAGGAAACAAGTAACTAAATATCAGTTTACTTTCCCGGTAGATACTCATTGAGCTATCCAACCAATGTCTGTGACGGATTTTACCCGCGAGTATCCACATGTACAATTTTTTTGCCATTCCTAGGTCTACCCTCGTTACTTCATAATCTACCGATCTTCTCTATACATGCCCAAACCACTTAAGTCTATTTTCCACCATCTTCTCCATTATAGGCGTTACCCCAATACTCTATCTCTCTATAATGTTCTCATTTCTAATTTTATCCTGCCGTGTCTTACCATACATCCACCGTAATATCCTCATCTCTGTCACACTTACTTTATTCTCCCGTTGATTCTTAATCGTCCAACATTTTGTCCCGTACAAAATCACAGGTCTTACCGCATTCAAATAAACATTCCCTTCAACTTGAGTGGTACTTTTACATCACATAAAACACCGGATGTCCTCTATTTCAACCACCTAACTTGAATTCGATGGTTTACATCCCATTCTATTTATCCATCATTTTGTATTACATACCAAAAATATTTAAACTGTGTAATTTGAGGGATAATATGGTCTCCAAATTTCACATCTAGGTTTGAAAGATTTCTTATTTTCTTGAACTTACATTCCATATACTTCGTCTTACTTCTACTTAGGCTAAAACCATGTGTTTCTAAAGCTCTTCTCCAAGTTTTCAACATCTCATTTAAATCCTCCTTCGACTTTCCAAGAAGAACTACATCATTTACAAAAAGCATGCATCTCAGTGCTAGCTCTTGGATGTGTTTTGTGAGTACATCTAAAATTAAGGTAAAAAGGTACAGGCTTAGGGTTGAATCTTAATCAAACCAATTGTAATGGAAAAGTTGCATGTCTCTCCACTCTGTGTCCGCACACTTAGTCGATACCCTTTCATACTTATTTTGGATATCTTAAATATATGCAATCATAACCCATTTCTTCTCTGAGGATTTCCATAAAATATCTCTAGACACTATATCATCTGCCGTCTCCAAGTCAATAAAAATTAAGTGCATGTTATGTTGGTCCATCCGATACTGCTCCATCACACACCGTAATAGATAAATCGCTTCCATGGTCGACCTTCCAGGAATAAAACCAAATTTATTCTCGATGAGTTGAGTCTCTTTTCTTAATCTCCGTTGAATCACTCTTTCTTATAACTTCATGGTATGACTCATAAGTTTAATCCCCTTATAATTTTCACAATTTTCTATATTCCCATTGTTCTTATAGATTAGAACTAAAGCGCTTCTTCTCCATTTATTCGACACACGCTTTGACCTCATAATGTCATTAAAGAGTTTAGTGAGTCACTCAATACCTCTATCAAAAATAATTGTCCATACTTCAATAGGTATTTTGTCTAATTCAACCCTTTTGGTGTTACTCATTCTTTTCAACGCTTCCTTTGCCTCTTGTTTATGAATTTGATAGTTTCAATCTGCTTCTCTAAGGTAGAGTCTACTAAAGTTCAGTGGGATATCATATCCTTCATTAAATAGGTTGTAAAAATACGTCTTCCATGTATCCTTTATATCTTTTTCCTGAACCAAGACTTTGCCTTCTTCATCTTTAACACACTTCACTTGATCCAAATCTTTAACCTTTCTTTCTCTCCCCTCAGTAAGCCTATATATATATATATATATATATATATATATATATATATATATATATATATATATATATATATATATATATATATATATATATATATATATATATATATATATATATATATATATATATATATATATATATATATATATATTTCTCCCTTATTGGTTCCTAAATATTAGTATATTCCGTCAAAAGTTTGGATTCTTACTTCACTCAGTGCCTTCTTGGTCTCATTCTTAGCTTTCTTGTACTTTTCCCATATTTCAGCATTCTCACACCTAGACCAATCTTTAAAACAATCACTTTTTACTCTAAATTTACTCTGGACACACTTGCATTCCACCACCCATAATTCTTTATCCCTAGTTTCAAATCCTCTTGATTCACCGAATGCTATTTATCCATTTTTCTAGTCTCTTGGACCATCTTATTCCATATATTGCACCCCCTTGAGGTTTTCCAAACCCTCCTTCCAAGATTTTGTGTTGGAAAATTCATTATTTTCACCCTTCAAATGCCACCACTTGATCCTTGGCGCTAATATATGACTTCTTCTCTTTGCTATCCTCTTAATTCTTACATCCATAACCAAAACTTTATGTTAGATAATCAAGCACTCTCCTGAGATAACTTTACAATCCAAGCAAATTTTCCTATCATACTTTCTAATGAGAAAGGAATCTATAGCGGTAAATTCGTGATTATCAAGCTATGGATAAACAAGACATCAAATAACAAGAGTCACCACCATGCTTTTATTGTTTCTAAGGGAAAAGGGAAAAATACGAACAAAACCCAAAAATAAGAAGTTTTCAAATCAAAACTAATAAAATGGCAGAGATTACAGGTAAGGGGGTTGGTTACACAGAGGGAAGGTGTTAGCACCCAAAGTGTCCTAGGTACTCCTAGGGAGCCCTTTCTTGTGTGCATATGTATTTTGTACAAAATGATGTTTACAAACAAATAGAATGGAAGGATGAGAAAAGAATTCATTAATTATATTTTTGTGTTTGACAAGACCTTCAGACTTGTGCCTACGTACCAACATAAGAATGAGGGATCAAAACCTCGTAGTTCGTGATACAAATTTCAAAGTGAATGCTTTGCTTTTAATAAAAAATAGTTTTGAAAGGCACAGAGGCCTAAAAATGGTTTGAATGAGTTAGTTCTTTTTTACTTTTGAAATCTTTAAGTCAAGTATAGTTTAGTTTATTTACATGTCTATTTAAGAAAAGAAATTTGAAAATGCAATGGCATAAGGCCAACGTTTCTAGTTTGCAAAATGGTCTAAGTTTAGAAACAAAACAAGTACAAACAAAGAAATTTTTAAAAGGAGAGAGAGATTTTGAAATTAAAGATATGGGGAGAGATGAAGAGACTAATCCTAAGCATAAATTTAAAAGTTGAGAGTTGAAAAGATCTGACCAATGAGCTGCAATCCAATAGACAAGAATGTCATATAGAAACCCAAATTCCCGTGGACATTAGAATCAAACAACAAACAACGCACACCATATTAACTTGAAGAGCAAGACATCAAATAAAGATAACCACATCCAAGCTTAGCCATTCCATGATCTTCTTCAAATTTTCCCATGTAGAAGATGAATTCCACAATGCTATAAGTCATAAGTTCAAAATAACATCTTCACAATGATCATGTTGCAGATGAACTCAAATGGATCTTTAATGATGTATCAGATGAAGTTTCAGATTACAAGCACTTGGTTACATGAAAGTTATCATTGGCCAAGTCCTTTGTATAGGGAGTATTGCCTAAATTTTAAGTCCAATTGTCTCAGAGGAAACCAACAATCCACACAAGATATTTTTTAGGGTTTTTTGTTCTTATTATGTACATTAATGGCCAAAGACCATACAAACAAACACAATATGGTCCAAATGGACAAAGTGAAAATGACATTAAAATAAACAATTAGAATGGTATGAATAATGGCAAATGAATAAAGCTTAAAAATTAAAGTGCATTAAAAGTAAATGACTTAAAATTAAATGTTAGTTATTAATGAGTTAGAAGTTAGTATTGCTTTTGCTTTTTTGTTTTAAGTCATTCTTTGGAGAACACTCAACCCACTTATCACAAGCATGGATCCTTGAACCAAGACATCTTCCAAAGGAAGGAAAAAAGGCTAAGTTTCCAGACAATACCATGAAAGAGGGGAGACTTACAATCTCATTAACTAGAATGCTATGCCCTTTGTGTCAAAAATTTAGCGCTATGTTAAGCAATCGTAATTGGGCTTATGTAGAAGTCACAACTATTTAAGGTCGGGCAATAGAATTTTGGTGTTAATGCATGTTAGAGACATAGTATAATGGACTATGCTCATGAAATATACCACACACAAAAAGAATATGCAAAAGAGGTGGCCTAATCTCATCCATACTTATGTTGATTTTTCAATCAACTAGCCTTAGGATATTGAGATATCATAGGTCCATGGTATGAATACATAAAGAAGGGGAATAAGATGAAGAGGGAGGGTAATTGATCAAAACTCAAATTGGACAAAGGAGGACTTTTACCAAATTAAGATCATTCATTCATTTTGAGAGATGGAATGTACATTCCATCAATCCCCTAAATCCAATGATCTTAGCCTAGCAAAGTCAAATCAACCTTGACCAAGGCCCAACAACATAAGTCAAACTCATACAAACAATCAAAATGGCTCAACACAATTATTTTGCATTTATTCAATTTAAAAATACTAAAAATAATGCATTAAATTAAATATGGTTTGTCAAATTCCTAAAATCTCATCAAAACACCAAAGAAATGGCCATGAGATTTATCATAGGTCAAACAAGGTCAAAGGACCTTGGAGAAAAAATTTCAGAATTTTTAGAGACTTAAAAGTATTTTTAAACAATTAAAAATATTCAAAAATCAATTAAATCATGAAAAATATTAATAATGATCCAAAAAATAATTTTAATTCAAAATATGAAAGAGGATTTTATTTAAATTTTTTTGGTGAAACTCTCATATTTTTTAGATTAATATTAAAATTAATATGAATTAATGAAAATCAAAGGAATAAAATGAAAATCAGAAAATGCAAAAAAAACGTGAACCACTTGATCTCCCTCATTAATTGAGGTGGCAGATCAAGTGGTCATCAGCGCGCTTTCCACCATGGACTTAAGTCAATGCGCCACATGGATGGTAATCAAAACCAACGCGTGAGATTCAAACATTTTGAATTGATCATGTGGCTCAGAACCTGTCCAGCACACCACCGGCACTGAAACTCCGGTCGCCTTCTCAGGCGAGGCTCACCGGACTGGTTCAGTCATCACCATCACATGAATGAAAAAGGAGGACATGATCTGAAAGAAAAAATGGCGTAGAGCACGAATCTGACCTCAATTTCAACTCACTCCAAATATATAGAAAGATATGAGGAGTTGAATTTTGAGGTGTGTCAACTGAGTTGCTTCGATTTGACTTTAAAGCAACTCAATCTTCTTGCCTATATTGGTAGGACTTCAGATAACCAAAGATCCAAGAGAATTGATGAGAATTGAGTGAGAATCGAAGAGAAGAAAATTTCTAGAAAATACCTTCAATGCTGTGCAGAACTTGATCTTGCTTGCTTCAATCCTTGCTTGATCACACTCAGGGAACTTGCATAAGTGGTTTGACAATGGAACAAAGCTTTGGATCCTGGAGTTTTTGAATCTCCAAACAGTGAGATTCAAACTCAATTTTCAGATTAAAAATTCTCATGTTTTCCTTGAATTATGAGGGTTTGAAAAGAGGGGGCAAAGCTGGCACGCAAGGGATCCTTCAAATGAGCTAAGAGGGCATGCATTTATAGCATGAGGGAGTGATATTTACACACTTGCATTTGCTTCCAAATATGGCAATGTCATGCACAAGCTTACATTGGCGTGTATAGGCCCATGAAGCAATCCATTTTGGTCCAAATTCAATTGTTCTGAAGTCTCAAAGAAGCTTGAATGGCAAGGCAATGTGAAATGGTGTTTTGGACATTTGATCTTTCCACTTGATGCATACCTGTTAAGACCATGCACAGCCCTAACAAACCTTATCCAAAATGCATGAAAAGGGACTTTTTGGAAAGCTTAGATCAAGGGGAACAACTTTTATGTTGGACAATTTTTCATTTGGAACTTGTATCATGGTGAAATTTGAGGTGAAAGTTTGGAAATTTCAATATGTTGAAAATGTTTCAAAGTGTCAAGTCATATACCTCAATGTTCCACCTTACTTAACTTTTCATGTGAGCTCCAAATGAGAAATGTGTCTTCATCAAAGTTTTATATCTTTCAAAGACCTTAAAAATGGTCACCAATTTCATGTCATTTGGATTTATAATGATAGAGTTATGCATTTTTGAAATTATGGAAAATCACTTGTTCAATGGTATAGGTAAAAAATTACCTATAATGTATCCTCATATCACATGCTCATAAAAGTTGATTTAGCTTTCACTCCAAACATAAAAGTTGAAGTATACATCTTGAATTTGATTTTTCAACTTGGAAATATTTTATCTCATAAAAATTAAGCAAGTTATGGCCTTGGGAAGTTGACTTTCAAATTAGGGTTTAGACAAAATGACCTATAATGTTTCAACATAGAAAATGATTTTCCAAGAAAAAATAGCTCTTGGTCTCAACATGAAAGTTGTTTGGAATGTAATTTAGAGTAACTTTTCTCTTGGAATCATTTTTATATGGTGAAAATTGTAGGAGACAGGGTCTAGGGAGACCCAGTTTTGATCAGATGAATTCATCTGGCCAACCATCACCAACCAACTTGCTAACTTTCAATTCTCTTGACTTTTTAGGCTCATGGTAGATCATATATGCATAAGATGATGAAATTTGAAGTTTCCCTTGAGGAATTTGATCAATTGGTGAGGTAGCTTGTTGAGGAAGTTACTCAGGATACCCATACAAACTAGGGTTTCCAAGGCAAATCAACTCCAAACTCTTGAAGAAATCTTGATCAAAATAACATGTAAAGATCATGGGGACTCATATAGGATGCTTTTAGACATTATGGATCAATAACTGATTGTGCTTTTAGCCATGAGGGTCTTGAACCATAGATATGAACTTGATATATCAATGGGAACCATGCCCTACCTACAAAAGAGTTAGGCAAATGCAAAGACATATTTTTGGTATTTTGGTTAGCAAAAATGATAATAAACAAGCATGATATAATCACATGGTTCTTGGTGATCTCTCCCAAAACAAATCCAATGAAAAAAAAGGGTAAGGAGGATGCCAAGGTATGATCCCAATGTTAATGCATATGATGAAATTGTATGAGGGATCTTAGGGTCAAAATTGGGGTCTTACAGAATCTATTTGAGAACATGCCGCCCCACTTTTATATGTGATAAGATGTTCATATCTTTTCATAAACCATGTATTTGCTATAGTAAGATTCAAATCTAAATAAAATTCCAAGGTGGATTTACCCTCCGCATTCACCTCCCCTAGGCCAAACCTCTCATGCACGCTCTAAAACCTCTTACTACGCTACCTCCTTGCCCATTAAGATTCCCTCCTAGGAAAAAATTCTCTCCTTTAGGTATATCCAGAAGTAAATCTTTTAAATCCTCCCAAAATTTTACCTAAAGGTGTTCTACCAACCCAACTAAGGTGCTTAAGCACTAATAACACTAAAGGTGTCTTAATCCACTACAAATTTCAAGGCTATGATTCAATCTCCTACTTTTTTCACATCTACAATATCCTTTTTCCACTCCTTTTTTTAAAAGTAATAAATAAGTTTTATTAAAAATTATAAGATCCATACAAATAAGTATCTCAAATTAAAAATGACTTAAGTAAGAATTAAGTCGAATTTCAATTCCCAATATTGTAAGAAAGGGTGAGAGAGAAAATATTTGTAAGTTGAGATTCACTTGGGCAATGCTTCACTTCTAGCTTTACTTGATTCACTTGCTCACTCAAGAAATATAATCTAGCTTCTATGTGTTTGCTCCTACCATGAAGAACTAGATTATTTGCCAAATTTATGGTTGACTTGTTATCTAATTATAGGACAAGTGGTTTCCTGACTTGAACTTTTAACTCCTTCAGCACTAATTCAATCCAAATTGCTTGACATGTTGCATAAGATCGTGCAATATACTCTACTTCACATAAGGATAATGCAATAAATAGTTGTTTCCTAGAACACCCTGAGATTGGTGCACCCATTTTTTTTGAAGAAATAACAGTTATACTTCTTCTATCATATTTGTCTCCACATTAATATGAATTTGAATAACATGGGATTATTGCATCATTATCATTCGTGCTTCTAGGGAAAAAGAATACAGTGATTGATTGTTCCATTTAGGTATCTCATTATTCTTCTTGCAACTTTCATGTGAGATACTCTAGGATCATCCATGTGCTTGCTTACTAGGCCAACTGAGAATCGTATTTCATGTTAGGTGTTGCATAAATATCTCAATGAGCTTACTATTTGTTTTAATAGAGTTGCATCCACCTTATCTTCATTCCCATTATTCTCAAGTTTTAAACTTGCTTCAATAGGAGAGGCTGAAGGATTAAATCCAAGCATGTTGAATTTCTTAAGAACTTCTCTAACATATTTCCTTTGATGAAATATCATGCCTTTTTCAGTTTTCAGGAATTCCATAACTAAGAAGTATGATATTTCCTAAATCTAACATCTCAAATTCTTTCATCATCAGTTGCTTAAACTTCTTAAAATTGTTGAAGTTGTTTCTTGTAACCAACAAATCATCAACATATATACATACGAGTGTCATGTCATCTCCTATTGACTGCATATTCAGACCAGCACCTGATAAAACCTAATTCCACCAAATAAGAATTAAATTTTCTTGTTCCAAGCTTTTGGTGTCTGTTTAAGGCCATATAGGGCTTTATTCAACCTATATACCATACTTTCCTTCCCCATCTTCATAAAACCTAGAAGTTAAATGACATAAACCTCTTCATCCAATGGTCAATTCAAAAAGTCATATTTCACGTCAAGATGAAATGCTATCCAATTTCTCTTGCAAGCCAAAGCTATTACTGACATGGTTGTTTCCAACCTTGCAACTAGAGTATAAACCTCAGAGTAATCAAGTACTTCTCTTTGCACACATCCTCTTTCTATTAGCTTGGCCTTGTGTTTAGCAACTGAGCCATCGGGGTTGTGTTTCAGTTTATATACCCATTTTACTTTAATTGCTTTAGTATTAGATGGAAATTTGACAAATTGCCATGTATTTTTCCTCTCAATGGCTTCCAATTCTTCAATTATTGCAACTTTCCAGGCTTCATTCTTCAAAGCTTCATTATGGTTTATATAGGTTCAACATATGCTAGTAGTGCAAAACAAACAAGATCTCCATCTTCCATGACTTCATTATCAGCAGTCACCTCATTATATTGTAGTCTTGCTGAAGCCATCCTTATTCTTTGATGTCTTTGAATCACACCAGGTACATTTTCAACTACTTCCTATGGTGAAGCATCATATGACTCATCATCTTCTTCTTCCAAGCTTGAGTTCAACAAAGGCTTGATAGTTGTGATACCAGATGCTCAATTCCATGTCTCATATTCATCAATGATGATGTCTCTATGGATTATTAGCTTTCCACTGATTGGATTAAACAATCTATAAGCCCAAGTTTTGTGATAACCAACAAGAATCATGGCTTCACTTTTGTCACCCATATTCTTCCTTGTAGCATCAGACACATGCTTATGACAAACTGAGTCAAACACTTTAATATAATTCACTGATGGTTTCTTGCCACTCCACACTTCTTTTGGAACTTTGTTCTTTAATATCCTTATTGGACACCTATTCAACACATACGCATCAATTGTAATTGCTTCTCCCCATCATGAGTTAGACATACCCTTTTGCTTAAACATACAACTAGCCATATATAGGATGCCTCTATTCCTCCTCTCAACTATAATATTGTGTTGAGGGGTATATGGAACTCTTACCTCATGATCAATCCCATGTTGTGCACAAAATTCTTCAAATATCTTGGAAGTGTATTCTCTTCCACTATTTGTTCTAAGGACCTTGATCTTCTTCTCACTATGATTTTCACGAGAACTTTGAATCTCTTAAAGACTTTAAACATTTCATTATTGTACTTGACTTAGTGCACATAAAGCTTCATAATATGCTCATCCACAAAAGAGACAAAGTACATATTCCCACTAATGGTTGATCCTCAAAATGGCCACAAACATCTGAATGAACTACCTCTCAAATGCAGGCTAACCTCATAGGAAAATATGACTTGAAAGCATTCCTGGATTGCTTTCCCACCAAGCAACCTTCATTTAGCTTCTCAGGCATTGAAAACTTTGGCATACCAATCTCCATTTCTTTTGCCACAATTTGATTGAGTGATCTGAAATTTAAATTGTTAAATCTCATATGCCACAACCAACTTTGTTTGTTCTCAACCACAACTTCCAGACATTGAACTTCTATAGAGCTTATCAAAGTCTCAAAGGTCATATTTGTTGATAAATAAGAACTCGAGACTAGCTTGTTGGTTGTATCAAAATTTTTAAGGGTCTCATTCTTTGTTATTAGTGAGAATCCTTTCTCAATAAGTTGATAAACACTCAGAAGATTACACTTCATACCTGGTACATATAGCTTCTCAGGCATTGAAAACTTTGGCATACCAATCTCCATTTCTTTTGCCACAATTTAATTGAGTGATCTGAAATTTAAATTGTTAAATCTCATATGCACAACCAACTTTGTTTGTTCTCAACCACAACTTTCAGACATTGAACTTCTATAGAGCTTATCAAAGTCTCAAAGGTCATATTTGTTGATAAATAAGAACTTAAGACTAGCTTGTTGGTTGTATCAAAATTTTTAAGGGTCTCATTCTTTGTTATTAGTGAGAATCCTTTCTCAATAAGTTGATAAACACTCAGAAGATTACACTTCATACCTGGTACATATAACATATCTTCATTTATTGTTGACTTGAAAGCATTCTTGGAATCCTTGTAAAGATTGCTCTGAGCTTTATTTGTGTTTGCTGCAAGCTCATAAATTTCATTGGTAATCACCTCAAGAGTATCTTAAAATCCAAATAGGGACTTCATCTACTTGTACCAGCGATCCCAGTTCTTACCATTAAAAATTGGAAGAGAATGTGGAATGTCATTACCACCCTTCATCATCGAAGCATATGCAAGTCACGACCCTAGAAAACGTGACTCCTTCACACGTGAACCAAAGGGTTATGGATACAAATTCATTAGTGCAAACTCTGAAGCAACTAACTAACTTTAACATTTAAGCACTTTCTAACTGGTTTTAACTGCTATATCACATAACGTTGGATATCTCACAACACGAGTTATTTAATTAGTCCTCTTCATCTCTCGAGGGCCAATTCAAAATGTATTTAGCAATTTTGAGAAGGAAGTTTGTTTGGTTTTGTGGTGACAAGAATTAATTTAAAATAAAATAATTTTATAAAATTGATTATGGATTTATTTTGTTTTAACTTTAAAAAACATTTTTTTTTGTATTTTTAATGATGATTTTTATAAAACCATTTATATAAAAATTTAAACTTGTATTTTATAAAAAAAATTGATTAATAATAAATAAATATATATTATTAAAAAATAAAATATAATCGCAAATTTATTTATTTTTTAAAATAATGTACCTCAAAAATAAATTTTATAAAAAGCTATTCAAATTTTAAGTGTTTTTTTTTAATTTTGATATTAAAAATGTTATAGTAAAATGATATACAAAAAGTAATATTTAAAAAAACTATTTAAATAATTTTTTATTTAAATTTTTTTCAAGAAAAATTCTTTGTTAAATAAAATATGTAACATCATAAAAATATTGTTTTCTAAAACCCGAAAGAAATAGATTTTAAAAGTAAATTAAAGATAAAATAATTAAGCATTTTGCTAGGTGTGATAAAATGGGTTCAGTCCGTTGAACATTTGTATTACTTGTATTTAGAGGTGTACATGGATTGATTTGGGTTGGATTTGTCCAAAAGCAAAATCCAAATCACATAGTATACCAGTTTGAGTGAGTTAAAATAATCACCCACAACATCATTGAATCGATTTGAATAAAATCATAAATTTATGGATTAAATTGCATTAGATAGTGAGTCATTACAAAGTTTTTCTTTTTTTTTTCTTTTTTTTCTTATATAATTATAAATGATGTGTTATATTATTTTTCAAATAACTAGTAAAGGACCCGTGCGATGCAATAATTTATTTAAAAAAAATTAAAATATATATATTTTTTGTTTATATATATATATATATATATATATATATATATATATATATATATATATATATATATATATATATATATATATATATATATATATATATATATATATATATATATATATATATATATATATATATGGTTGGATCAACGTACACAAATTTATTGCATAAGAGTTTTTTTTTAATGTAATGGATGTTAAATGATCAATAAATGGGTTCAAAAAATTTCCACAAATAACTTTTTTCAGTTTGGGACATAATAAAGTAAAACATTATTAATTTATAGTAATATAATTTGCTTAATTTTTTTGTATACTATATTAAGGAAATAATCAAAAAATATAATACAAAAATATTTTTACAATTTATTGGTATATTGATATATAATAAACATTCCATTGTTAATGTTATGAATAAACATTCCATTTATCATTGAGATTTTGGACATAAGAAATAAAAATATATTTATTTAGTAATGGATGAAATTTTCCAATCTGTTACTAATTTGAGGTATAAAAGCGTAAATATTAACCTTCATAATAAATGATTATTTAACCAAAATACATAAACCATGTAAAAGAAATACCAGAACCTCATTTGTTTTAAAATATAGTAATGAATACTATCAAATATTGAAATTAATTGCAATTGATACAGTAAGGTTTAATGCAACAAAAGATAGTGAAACAAAAGGTTCACAATTTTAGTTAAAATTGTGAGAAATAAGTCCAGCAACAAAAATGATTTAACTTCGTACAATTCTTTGGTCCTTAAAAAACTGGGTTTATACAAAACCTGTCCGCAACCTTTTAGGAAGTGATGATTCATTACCCTGTAAAAAACAATTACATCCATATAAACAAATGTTAAAACATAATGTATATTTTATACAACTCATTCAATAAAATTCTAATAATAAACAACGACATTTGTTGATATAATATAACTAATGAAAAACTTACGTTCTATAAGTTTTCAAAAACTTCTTTGAACACGACGTTTGTTGTAGAATTCAATGGATGGTTATCCTTGTCATGGATTAATATCTTAAGCCCTTTTTTGCTTTTGACCCTTGATATTGCAACATATAGTTGACCATAACTAAATACACTTCTAGGCAAATACAATCCAACATAATCCAATGACTGACCTTGAGATTTGTTAATTGTCATAGCATAACATATAGTTATGGGAAATTGCCTTCTAGTCATTTTGAATGGCCACGGAGATTGTGTTGGAGTCATATCCATTCTTGGAATATAGATAACCCCTTCAATATTCTTTCCAGATATAATCTTTGCCTCGATAACGCGGTTTGCCAATCTTGTAACTATAAGCCTTGTTCCATTGCAGAGACCTTCAGGTTGATCAATGTTTCGAAGCAACATAATAGGGGTCCCAATCTTCAATTTAATCTTGCGGTTAGGTAGACTGGAAGTTGTAAGTGTATTCAAAAATTCCGGGGTCAAAACATCAAAAGCTTCATTTCCTTCACCGTCAAAAGTGTCTACAGAATTTGAACTTAAATATTCCTTTTCTTCACCTTTGGGAAATTTTTTGAAATTTTATTATTATAAATCTATGTTAGTACATATAAATATATGAATGTATCTATAAATATGTTTACAATGGATAACGCATACCTGGTATGAATCCCAAAATGTATTGATTTATGATGTCAACCGTTTCAATTGTTCCTGCCAATATAGCTCTTGATTGCAAAAATTCGGGATTCTTGTAATTGTTAAGAAAATTCGGATATGTTTCACTAACAATGGCTTCTAGTGGATCATCATAGTTAGAAATTAAGAAATCATTTGGAATAGGAATATCCGTGTAACCATCGTTAGGTTCTTCCAATTTCCCATCGCCAACTTTTAATATCCAATTAGAAAACAATTCTAATTCAGATGTACTTGAAGTATTGCCGGCTTGTTGGAGTCGCATGTTCTTTGTAAGCTTCAGCACAACACAATGATCCCAGATGTATGATGAATTTATTGTAGAATGTATTATATCTGAACGGCTGCCCCTTGGTACAACTGGTAATATTTGCCGAAAATCTCCACCAAATACAATTACTTTCCCTCCGAATAATTTGTCAGAACAATTGGAACGCCCCATTATGTGTTTAAGGGTTTTATCAAACGCTTCAAAACAAAATCTGTGTGCCATTGGAGCTTCATCCCAAATTATCAACTTTGCCATTTTTAGTAGCTCTGCACGATCACTACCTTTGTCGATATTACATGTAGAAGACTCCATTGTAGGTATTGGAATCTTGAACATTGAATGAGCCGTTCGACCTCCTGGAAGTAGTAGTGAAGCTATGCCCGATGAAACAACAGTTAAACAAATTTGTTTCTTTGATCTTATGTAGGAAGCTAGAGTTCTCCACATGTAGGTTTTCCCTGTGCCACCGTATCCATACAAAAAAAAATACGCCTCCTTGTTGATTGTTTACTGCTTCCATTATTCGCTTGAATACACCTCTTTGCTCATCTAATTTTAAAAAAATACATAGCAAACATGCAGTGAATAAATTAATTATACATTAAAAAAAATTGTAAGATAAAATCATACTTTAAAAGTTAACTTTATAAAATTATGACAAAACTTACAAACATTTAACATATTTATCTGTAAGATTTAAGAACAAATTATTGTATTCTTGCAATTGTTCGGCTGGATTGTAACTCCATTCTTCGTATATGAGCTTATTTCCCAACTGCTCAACCACATATCCACTTGGATAAGGCATTCCAGCAAATTCCTTTAGACTTCGGCTCTTCCTTTGAAGATTTCGTTCAATCTCAATTAGTGTTAAATTCATTATCTCTTCATCCGTTTGAGTGAGTTAAAATAATCACCCACAACATCATTGAATCGATTTGAATAAAATCATAAATTTATGGATTAAATTGCATTAGATAGTGAGTCATTACAAAGTTTTTCTTTTTTTTTTCTTTTTTTTCTTATATAATTATAAATGATGTGTTATATTATTTTTCAAATAATGTCCCAACTATTTTTTCTTGAAAAATATTTTAGTCGTATCGGTGTTATTCTTATAATATCAAATATCTAAACATTCTATAAATTTATGATAAAAATATTTGTAAAAATCAAAGTTGTATTACGACATTACCTATAATTAAAATTAAATAAATTATCCGGAATTTATTAGTATTATCATCAAAATAATCTAAGTGCAATATCATAAATAATTCAAAATTATGACTCACAAAATAAAAATCTAAAATTGAAACAATCAAATATGAATACATCAAAGTCATCATTCATCAAATTACAAAAAGAATCAAAAACATTGTTCAAATATCTTCCACAATTCAAAAAGAAGTCTCGATTTCAAAATTAATTTCTTCAACGAAATTCCATTGATAAATATATAAGTATTAATTTCTGATCTCACCTGATCAGGAGGGCCTTCCACGGTCTTGGTTAATGGGCCGGAGAATGAAATGAGAGGGGGGTGTACCTGCAAGGTGCTCCAATGCTTAAGTCAGAAAGGTACAGAATGAGGTTATCAGAGTGTGAGTTAGAATACCTGCCCCTTTGCCATGAAAGGGGTATTTATAGTGAGCCCCCAGCGCTGGGCCAAGGCTCCTAATGGGCTGGATTAGCTAGGCCCAAGGAGGAGCTGCCAGGGGACGCGTAAGAAGCGTTAAGACCTAGACCAAAGTCTGCCCCCTGGTCCAACTGCCCCTATCCCTAAGGCGACAATATAGGGGAGTTGGGTGACGTGGTGAGTGGGATGCCGTTAGGGCTCTGCCCGACACAACTGAGGTGCCCGCGACGTGGGCTGACGGTGAGTGGATGGAGATCGTATGAGGAGGACCCGCTCGCTGTCCGACACGTGTTTAAGGGGTCGGGGAGACGTTCGTCGGGCGGACTGTCGTCCACCTGACGTATCCTCGTGGTCGTGCGGACATGGTCGTTTGGATGTGGGCTTGGCGAGCATTGGGCCGTGCCGTGCCAAGGGTCATGGCCCAGTCCGGAACAGGAGCCCCCCAAGTCGAGTCTCTGAGCCAGAGGGATGACTTATGTTTCAACTAAGGGTTCCCCGAGATGATGGGGAAGCTTGATCGTTAGATAGGCGAGGTCGTACCAGACCTATTCATGACCGACCCTTTCTTCGGGAATGTCGGGGATGGAGGTGATCGGTTGATCTGCGCCTTCCTTGTAGTAAACGTGGGTATGACGCGGGGAGGTGGCGTCTTGGTGAGTCGAGGAGACGGATAGGTGCTCGGGTCGTTTCAGCTTCTCATCTTTGACAGACGTGTCTCAGAATTAGTGGGGTCGCTTCGTTTCGCGTGCAAAGACGGCGTAGGCAGGCTAGGCAATGATGACCTAGCGTGTTGGTCCACGTGCCAAGCCCTATAAAAGGGGGTTGAGTAACTTCATTTCCACTTTTTCTTTTTGCTCACGCGTTCATCGGAGTTCTCCACATTCTCTCTCGTTTGCTCTCTCAACCGTCTGGACCGCCGTCTCCGCCCGTCCTCCTATCTGAACCACCGTCTTCTGCTCGGACACCACCGTACCTTTTCAACTTAACTATGTCAGGTATGGTTTTCCACTGTGACCCATTCTTTTTCCTTGTTGTTTTCTGTCAAACGCATGCTATTTTCGTAGAAATGTGGTTAGGTTTAACTTAGGGACAGTGTAGTGGACTGTAGGTGTATATTAGATGGTAGAAAATAGGGTTGGGATCCTACTGTACCGGGCATAAACTTCATATGCCGGGCAACACCTGCGTAGGTTGTATGAAGTTTATGCCCGGTCTCCATAGAATGCGCGGGCCACCGAGTTGAGCACGGTTAGTGTCCGTCGCCGCTACGCCCTTTCACTTGACCTGCGGTGGAATGGTGGATTTGATACGACGTCGAATTCACTCTTTCTGTCTGCGTTTCAGGTGTTACCGGGCGCTTACGACCGAGGAAGGAAGATTCTGGGTCCTCCACCGACGACGCGACAATCGCTCGTCTCCCTGTCGGGGATGGGAGTGTCCGAGATGGTACCGAACACGCCTCCTCTTCCGGGCAGGTCGACTTCTCCTGGGTTGCGGACGAGCCCTTGGAGGAGGAATCAGACTTCTGTGACGAAGCCATCACTGCTCACGCTATGGTCGAGGCCATAAACCGGGAGGATCCACCGAACTGGTATTGCTGCGCCCCCAAGGAAGAAGACCGCATTTGTCATCATTTCCCGGGGAAGCAGTTCACCATGTATGAATTTGCTTTTCGTGAGGCGGGGATGAGACTGCCCTTCAGCTCCTTCTAGATGTCGGTCTTCAAGTGGCTCCGGCTGGCGCCGTCCCAACTACATCCTAATGCCCTCGCATTTATGCGGGCATTCGAGTTAGTTTGCCAGTTCCTCGGCATTGGTTGCACCCGGGCTCTCTTCTTCCACGTGTTCCATCTCCAGAGGTCCGGTTCCCGTGGCCGCCACAGTTGGGTTTCTTTCAAGCAGCCCGTGCGTCTGTTCAAGACGTACGAGGATTCTGTTCGCCATTTCAAAAGCCGGTGGTACGTGGTGATGCCGATTACCCGGGCTGCCCTTCACTCTCTCTACTACTATCAACGGGAACCCAACGGGGAGGAGACGCTGATGTCGAAGATACCGCTGAGGTGGCAGCGTGATCATTTCGATCTCTCCACAGCGCATTACCGGGTCAAGTAC